>NW_006399805.1:8747564-8766300 GCF_000299155.1 Elephantulus edwardii
AGAAAAAAAAGAGCAAAAAAAAAACCAACTGAAAATGGTCAAAACCAAGAAAAATGACCATATAATTTGAATGTCATCTAATGAGATCCTGTTGGGAATTACAAAATCTGCCAGTGAGGCATATCAGATTCTGATTTGCTGCAGAGGATCCAAGACACATCCAGATCCTTCAATATGGATTACATCTCAACATCAAGAAGACAGAAATTTTTGCCAGTAGGCCGATAGGCAGTGTCATGATACATGGAACAAAGAATGAAATTGCAAACAATTTCATCTTACTTGGCTCCATACTCAATACTCTTAGTACCAGCAGTCAAGAAATATAAAAATATATTGCACTGGGCAAGTGTACTATCAGAGGCCTCTCCAAAGTACTAAGAGCAATGATGTTGGTTCTCCTGATTCAGTCTTGTCAGTCGCTTGCTAAGCATCTGAGAGCTGAACAATGAATAAAAATGGCAGAAGAATTGATGCCTTCTGTTGTCATGTTGGAGAAGATGTAGTCAATGTCCCATGGGCTGCCAAAAGAACAAACAGATAAGTCTTGGAGAAAGTTCAGCCAAAATGCTCCTTAGAGGCAAAGATGACGAATTCATCTCATATACTTCGGGCATGCTGTTAGGAGGGATCCTTCCTTAGGAAAGAAAGAGACATTTTGCTTAGAAAGATACGGGTCATTCAATAAACTTGAGCAAAGGCTGTTTTCCCGTTCACCTCCAGTTGTCAGACAACCTTGGGCGAAGCCTCTCAGCTTAGGTCTGGTTCTGTGCATTGAGGGAAGCGGGTAGCAGTTCCAAGGTCAGATACCTCTCTTGTTGGCTTTCTGATTCTCTGCTTCAGTCATGGCTGCTGCTGCTACTGTAAGTCTAGCTGGCACAAGAATGTCTGGTCCTGAAGGGCATCCAGGAGAAGCCTACTAATCCTTTGCTGGTGGTGAGAGGCTCTCTTTCTGCTGTTGGATACACTCTAGTTAATGGCAAGGCTAGCCAATGTCCCTGTGAATGGGTTAGTCTAACTCATTCTCTTGCAGACTGAGAGATAGCCAATCCCTCTGTGGACAGGCTAACATGCTGTCTTCACTTAGTCCTGCCCATCCACAGGGCAAAGTCAAGTTCAGTAGATAGGAGAGCCATTTTGAATAATAAACTCCACAAGAACAATTCTTTCCTTTTAGCTGTTTCTCACTGTTATCTCCTCCACAAATCTAATATGCTTAAGGAAATAATAATAACAATCTAGGTGAGCTCTGGTGGCCTAGTGGCAAGAAGCTGCAACTGCAATCTCAGAGATGCACGGTTCGAATCCACCAGATGCTCTGCTGGACAAGGAGGAACACTCTCCTCCTGTACCAGTCAGATCTGATTTGATGGTACACACAAAAAATAACGAAATAAAATAAATTAAAAAACAATCTCACAAGAAGAGTGAATGAATCTATAATAAATGCCAAGGACCCAGAACTGTGCCCATTATATTAGTACCCCATTTATGTTGGCTCTGAGAATTTTCATTATATAGACAGTTCCCCAATTCACAGCAAGTTACATTCCTAAGTCTGTCTTTAAATTTGACCTGCAGGTACACACTGAAGAGGTCTGAAGAAGGCATACGACCCTAACACACAGCTTTCCTGATTTTATAATGTGCAGTGTTTCCTTGTTCTGTTCTCACAACCACTTCTCAGTCTCTGTATAGGATTCAAATGAGCACAATTAAGAGCTCTGGAATTCCAAGTCTTCATTGTGTTGTTCATAATTTATCCAGATCCACACAGCTGAGCACCTTCTCATAGCCAATAAAACAAGAGGAACATCTTTCTAGTATAAAATATTTAAGTAGCCATATAAAACTCATTATGATTGTACATGCTGTCAGGTGCTCTCCATTTGATTCTGACTCACACTGAGCATTTATGATAGAACAGAACTATCTCATAGAGTTTCCTACATTGTCAATCACTGGGGTTTTTTCTCAAAGAAAAAATGGTTAATGGGTTCCAATTGCTGGCCTTTCATAAGATAGCTGAGCACTTAACCATTATGCCACGGTGACTATAATTATGCGTAGCCCCAATACAAAAGACGATGTCATTTCTAGAGATCAAGTCGATGGAAAGGGGAGCTGGATACAGCTGATTCGTAAATTTGTAAATTCTGGGGATTAGGTATCAATTGCTTAATACAAATACTAATGCTTTGATTCTTTAGAAAACCTTATTTTTATGTTAAAAAAAAAAAACAAGGGGAAAAAAAGGATAAAGAAAAACACCCAGAAGAAAATAAACCAGCTTTGGTGATCCTGCCCTCGGATACTGGGCATGAAGATGCCCACCCCTCCCCTCCCTCAATCTTCTTCCCTTTCCCACTTCTGTTTCTTCTTCCTTCCTCCCCTCCTTCTGTCCCACCTTCTCGCTTTTCCTCCTTCCTTGTTCTCTTCCTTATTTTCCTTTCCCTCTTTTCATAAGTAGATAAACATTAAAAAAGAATAATAATAAATAAATCAAACTCCTTTTCATTGAATCGGAACCATCTCGGAGCTGACCCTCCCACGGACTTCTGAAGCTGTGAATTGCACAGAAGAGAATGTGCATCTTCCTCTGCAGAGCTGCTGGGGGATTTGAACTGCAGGAGAGGAACAACCTTTTGGTTAGCAGCATAACCTCTGTGCAATGCCACCAGAGCCCCTTCTACACAAAGAAATATACATATTAATCTTGTGCTGTAGGGAGCTCTGGTGGCCTAGGGGTTAAGAGTGGCACTATCAACCCAAAAGCAAGCAGTTCAAACCCACCAGCTGCTCTTGCAGGAGAAAGATGATGAATCTCCTCCCATGTGATTTACAGCCTCTGAAAACCCACTGGGGTGTCAGTTAGGAATCAGTTCTAACTCAATGACATAAAACAACAACAACTAGGTTATTCTGCACACAGTTTTGTGACTTCCCATTTCACACACTTGTATGTACAGTGCAGGGAATCGCTTTCAGCCATAGTGTTTGTGACTCTCTCTCAGTGGTTTGTGGGACTGTTTGTGGGACTGTTTGGGGTGTTTGTGGCCCCCCTCATTTGTTGTTAATGAGTATGAGGCATAGAGACCTTTGATACTTAGAGTACTGCACCAGCTTGTCTGAGAGGATTTGCAGTGCTTGAGCAGGTATGCATAATTACATAATTTGGAAATTTAATAATGATGCAGTTATCCTCCATTCTGTGATGTGCCTCTTTGCATTTGGGTACAGCCCCTTTGGGGGAGTGCCTTCCTGTCATTTTAATGAGTCAAGATCAGGATAGAATATCTCTTGAGCTACTATTTTACTAAAGGGTGACTCCAGTCATCACCCCAGGCAGCCCCCTTCACAATCTGGTACCTAAGGAAGGGGTATTTACAAATGAGTGTAAATTTGACTAAAACCACTGATTCCGTTTTGCTGCCCTTCATACCCTGCGTCTGTATGTTCCAGGAAACAGTAAATAATCTGACGCATGTTTATCCCTAGGAAGCTCTGGTAGCCTAGTGGAAAGAAGCTGTGCTGTAATTTGGGATTACCAAAGGCATGAGGTTCAAGGTCACCAGCTGTTCCAAGGAGAAGGAAAAGCAATCTCCTTTCATGTGATTGTTGTTGTTGTTGTTAGGTGCCATTGAGTCAAGTCATAGACAACTCATAGAGACCCTATTAATGAAAGACATGAGCACTGTTCATAAAGTTTCCTCCCGCAGCAAGCCATTTCGGAAGTGGCTGCCACTCCTGCTTCCAAGCTTGTTTTAATCGGAAACTCCACCAAACACTGTCCACCGTGGGTAACCGTTATCACATTTGGCACCTCAGTATCACAGCAACCACAAGTTACCTCTGTACAGCAATGCACAGACCAGTGCTATACTCCAGTGATTACTGCCTCTGAAAACTCACTGGAGGGTCAGTTATTGGTCTCTTCCAACTCTACAACAACAAAAATGTTTATGGCCCACACCAGGAGCTATCAAGTACTTGATAGTTAAAAGTAGATGTGCTACAAGCAAATGGATTGAGAAGCTGCGGAATACTACGGAGCAGCTCATAGGAGCAATGATTTTGTAAATTATTACCTAGCTTGAGAGGGACTGGAGGGCATGATCCTGAGTGAACTCAGTCCACGTGGAAAATACTGTAAAGAACCATTATTGTGGAATGAGGATGAGGATCCAAGGGGGAGGAGTGTGGAAGCAGAGGGGTGAGCGTGATCATCATAGCGTTGCACTCGTCAGTGGGTGGGTGAAGGATCTTTTGTGAAAAACAATGCATTCAAGCAAACTTTGTAAATAAATTAGTATTAGGGGTTTTTTTAAGTAGATATGCTAGAAAAATATAAAATGGCCCCAGGCTCTTGAAACTACAGTGACTACCCCCACCAGCCAACCTAGAATGGATAAATCCTCACTCTTCTCTTCGTTCTGTGCTGTGGCTGTGCTTTCACCAAAGTGCACATTTTAAATAGAGCTTATTTACCATAACTTGACTATGTTGCTTCGGGACTTGGTAGTGAGTTTGGGCCATTCAGTGAGCATGTTGTGTACCAAACAGATACAAATGCTCTGTTAAACATCCCTCTTTGCTTTGAATCCTGCATCTCACTTGTCATCATCTGACCTCTGGTGCTTGGGACCTGAGACGATACCCTATTCCAGTGATTCCACACCATCCAATGCACTGTACTTTCACAAAAAGCAATCAAGGTACTGACTGTCAGTCATTCAGCTGATAGCATCTAGATGGGGAAAGTCGATATTGCTCTCCATCCTCGAGAAACGTTCAGTAATATCAGAGAGAAAGTGCACGATCCCCCTGTAATAATGTAGAGAAAGTCAGCATTGAAACCCCCAAAAGTTCTGGAGTCTGTTATTCCAACAGAAAGGTACCCTTCATGCTGCATATTTTATTAGCTAATCTCATATGGAGCGATTCAAGTCAAATATTTATGAGCAATGAATAATGAATCGAGTGTAATAACGAGTTCTTTCTCTTAATAATTGATACTTATATGAAAAGAGGAAAAGATGCTCGGGGGTGGGGCATGATTAGACCTCATGATTTCAACGTGACTTCCTCCACCCCCTCCAACTGGGGCGAGTTATGGGAAATCTGGGCTTTAAAAGAATTTTTCTTCTATTTTGCTTTGAAGTTAGGTGTTGGGAAGGAGTCTGAAATAATGGAAAAAATATTCAGGAAGATTTCCAAAGCTTTAAGGTTGCTCTGGACCTGGCAACATCACCAGGTAGCTAAGAATACCTCATGGCACAGTACTGGGCAAGTGAGGCTAGGAAGAAATTAGAGTAGCCAGTCTACCAGTGAATCAAAAGACTACTGGTCATAATATAATAGATAAGCTATTGGGGTTTGGAGAGGAAAATGATCATTTCTTTTTCTCAGATGGAGAGGAGGTATACCGACTTCTCAAGAAAGACTCAATAGTTTCCCAACATACTGTCCCGTGATTCAAGCCAATAACAGACAATAATTTGCTATCATTTAAAGCACAAAAAAACCTGAGTTATTTTCATCAAATTAATGTGGCTGCTGAAGATTCCACAGGACAGAGAGGACCTGCGCAACAGGGTTTCCACAGCTGTAATCTTTACAGAAGACGAGAGCCCACATCTTTCTACAGTGGGACATCTGGTAGGTTCAAACCAGCAACCTTTTAGCAGCCAAGCAGCCACAAAAGCACCTTGTTATCATGATAACATTATACATAGAGCAAAGGGACATTGTTCCCACAAAATTACTTTTCAGGCTAGGAATAATAAAGCTGTAAATGTTGTTATAACAAGTAATAGAGGGATGTTTTTAGGGTTTGGATATCATTGTTCCTATTAATTCCAGAGGCATTTTTTATTTTCAATCTGGGTGATGGCTGGGAAATCTTGTGCCATTCTGACTCTTGGACATTTGCATACGACCTTCTTTTCTCCTCCTCCACACGATGGATTTACACAGTGGCTGAAACAATGGTCTCGAGCTTGGTAGCAGTTGTGAGGAGGGAGGGTTCTGGGTCAGGTTTCCTGTGTTGTGCATGTGGTTGCTATGAGTCAGAACCGACCTGCCACTTACAATAACATCCTTTGAGCTCTAAGTAGCTTCTGCCCTCTCCTGTTCTCTGAAGCACAGGTTTGGACCCTTTGATTTGTGTCCAATGGTTGTAGTTAAGACGTTTGAACAAAGCACAATGAAGAACATGAACATGGGGCAGGATTCAGCAGCGTTTTGTTCTGTGGAGCATAAGGGTGCTGTAAATATGAAGCAACTCATAGACGTCTAACAACAATAAGAAAAATGGGATTGAAACGAGAAGTGACTGCCTAATAGGTATGAAATTTCTTATTCAGACGAGAAAAATATTCTAAAATTTTATTATGGTCATATAACTATATATATATAACACTACATATATAACTATATATATGTATATATTTTAAATCATTTAGCTGTCTACCTTGGTTGATAGAATTAAAATATGTTGAAGAGATTGAGATGTTAACTGCTTTAGTTTGCTTGGCTCCACAATCAACACACTCTTGGTACCAGCAGCCAGGAAATTAAAAGATGAATTGCACTGGGAAAGTTTGCTTTCAGAGACCTCTCAAAAGTATTGAAGAGCAACAATGTCAGTCTGGAGACTAAGATGTGCCTGATTCCACCATAGTCTTGACAATGACTAGGGATGATAGAAGGAGAGTTGATGCCTTTGAGCTGGGGTGCTGGAGAAGAGCGTTGAATAAAAAAAATAAATAAATAAAATTTTTTAAAAAAAGACTTTTGAACAATTGGTCATAACTAAACACCACGAATAAAAGTCACCTGACCTGGGAGCTCAGGATGGTAGGCTCTGGAGACACCAAGTTCACAGCCCACAAGAACAGTGTTCTACATCCTACTTTGGTGATTGGTGATGGAGTATTAAAAGCTTATGAGCAGGAGTTATGGTGGCCTAGTGGCAAGAAGCTGTGCTGCAATCTCAAAGGCACACGGTTCGAATCTACCAAATGTTCTACTGGAGAAGGAGGGTCAATCTCCTCCTGTGCCAGTCAGATGCAATTCAGTGGTACACAAAAAGGTGAAGGGGGAGAAAACAGATGAGCAGTGTATGAACTTTGTGAGCAAACCAATGTAAAATAAAATTCTAAGAAAGCTTGTGAGCAATCTTCTAAGGTACAGCTACTGGTCTCTCCCTGTAGAAGAGTGAGGAAAATCAAAGATGCAAGGAAACAATTAATCCAAAGGACTACTAAACCATGTGCCCTCCAGCCGCCACTAGAGCTGAAAACTAAGAACAGTCTGCATAATTTTAGAAGAGAAGTCGAAGGGACAGTGGATCTTCCACTGTCAGATAATAACCATTCCATCATTATAAACAAAACTCAAACCAGATACAGTGCCATCCACTTTATTCTGATTAATGACCATTCTCCATTGGATTGCCAAGGCCGCCAAACTTAATCAGAGGAGACTGCCTCCTCTGGGTGGGTTTGAACTACCGACCTTTCAGTTAACAGCTACACCACCAGTATCTTCTATTAACATAAATATTCAGAAATTAAAATGGTATTCTGGAATAGACAAAACAATTGATGAAATAGTGTCTAGAGGGGCCCATACATATATAGAAACCTGACATAAGCTGAAGGTAGCGTTCAAATTGGAATACATGGGCAAACCCTCTCATACCTGCAATGGGCTTGATTTAGGATCCCTGTGGAAAACCAAACCCATGGCCATCAAGTCAATTCCAACTCAAATGCCCCCTGTAGGACAGAAAGCCTGCTGCTGCAGCGACCTACACTTTGGGCTGCCACCTCAAAAGGTGCTGGTTCAAATCCACTAGCTGCTCTGTGGGAGAAAGATAGGCAATCTCTTCTTACAAAGACTGCCAGTACAGAGATTGCAGAGATTCGGTGGCAGTGATCCAGGGATGCAGGGCTGTTATGTCTGAGAAGAGACTCGGCAGCAGTGGTGGGCTTGTCATCTTTACAAGGGCGGGCTAGAACATCTTTCTCCTGAGGAATGGCTGTTGGTGTGCACTGGGGACTTGGAACTGATCCACAGCTGGCCTCCAGCGGATTGCCAGGGGCAATAAATTATGCAGGAGAAGATTGTCCATCTTCCCCCCACAGAGCAGCCGGTGGAACCATGTTCCTTTGTGTTGGCAGTGCAGGGAGTTGGGTTCAAACAGCTAACCTTTGGGTTGGCAACTGAGTACTTGACTCCCTGTGCCACTCGAATTCTTTCCCGTCCGTATGGAAACCAGAAGAAAATTAAATTTTTACTTCCCCTCATCTCCTTCCCCCCTCTCCTCTCAAAATGAAGTATCCATGGTAGAGGATCATTATTCGATTATGTGGCCTTAAAAAGAACAAAGTGGTTTTGTGTATAAAAATATTGAGAATATTTTCAGACTGTAAAATAAAAAGAGCCAGTGGCAGGGACAATAATCTATGCAGCACCGTCCTATTTAAGTGCGTGCTTGTGTGGGGAGGACAAACCCCAGCTCTAAATATGCATGTGTGCACGAACACAAACGCACAGAAGGGTGGTCCACGGCCACGCAGCCCACCATCGTCATGGTTACCAAGCTGAGGACAGGACGAGCAAGACACAAGCCATTCCTCTTTATTCCCTACTGCCATACTTGTTTCATTTTAAAATTGAAATGAATGACACTATGAGAAAGCCCCACAGAAAGTGTTGCGAAAGGCATAACTCACTAAATAAATACATAATTATTTGACAAATTAAACCCATTCAGCTACCTTCCCTGAGGCCACTTCTAAATGATAATATGAAGCTAACACAGTAGTTCTCAAAGTGAGATCCCCTTTTAGTGGTCCATGAAGTCAGAACTCTTTTTTAATTACACAGACAAATTATTTGGTTTGGGGCGGGGCTCTTTCTCTTACAAGTAAACAGTCGATTTTCCAGTTGAGAAGAAGGATCGAGAAATTAATGGGGTGGAGGGGAATGAGTGGCATCACAATTTTTCACTGTGTAGATGTTTTATACCATGTCTACTTTTATGCAATGAGATTGTGTTACCTGCTAAAATAAGCACAGTGAAGCCTGTCAAGGACGGAACTCCATGAGCTGGCCTTGCTTTTCCGGTTACGGACGTTTTCCACTTTGGCAGGGTGAAGTCTTACTACATTTCTATTGCTGTATATTAGTGAAAAGTATTTTCATTTATCTTCTTTTTGGTGGTCTCGTGGTAATGAGCTGCACTGCTAACCTGAAGGCAAGTAGTGTTAAAACACCAGCTGCTCTGTGGGAGAAAGGTAGGCAGTCTCCTGCTGTGTGATTTACAGCCTCTGAAAACTCACCCAGCATCAGCTACCAGTCAGCTCTGACTGACCAGCACGCAAGAACTGCTGTTTGATAGATTTCTGCCTTAGGAGATTCTGTCTTTAACAGAAGATAGCATCGGTGAATGCTTGTCTAATACCTGGGGATGGATGGTGAGAAACCATCTTTATTTTCCTAGAATCCGGATTTCTGGAGTCCATGGAGTTGGATAATCCATGTAGGACATGTGCCCTTAGTTGTTCTTTTCAACTTTGAGCCTTGAAGAAGCTAGTTTCCTATACTCACCTTTCAACTTGAACTTGCAAATATGTGTAATTGCTGTTCTATTCCACAATCGGTCCCTGGTCTTGTTCTGATTGATGATTCTAGGTTTTTTTCACCTAAGTAGTCGATTTTGTTCCTGTGAATTCCATCTATCAAGGTCCATGTGTACAGTCACCACTTACGTTGCTGGCTGGAGGAGAGGGGGTGAGGACAGGTATTTGCAATTAATTCTGTCTTGGTCTTGCAACATTATGTCGCCTAATTTCTGGCATTATTTCTTTATCAAGGCCGTAGTGTCTAACTACCTTCACCTTTGTTTGCAACCTTTGCATTTCAATCATCAGTAGTTACAAATACACTTTGATTACCTATTTGATCAATTTTACACTACAAAGTAAGGTAAAAACTTCACTTACTTCATCTTTGGCATTAGAGATTGGTGTGCAAATTTGAATAATCATCATATTAACTGATCTTCCTTATAGGCAGATAGATACCCTGTTACTGACAGCATTGCCTTTCAGCATAGATCTTGAAATGTTCCTTTAGATGATGAATGCAGCCCCATTCCTTTCCAATTTGTCATTTCTGGCATAATAGACCATATGACCGTTGGATTGAAAATGGCCAATCCCAGTCCATTTTAGCTCGCTAATGCCAAGGATATCAATCTTCAAGCATTCCATTTCATTTTTGACAACTTCCAATTTCCTTTGATTCATACTTCATACACTCCACATTCCAATTATTACTGGATCTTTCAGCTCTTTCTCATTTTGAGTCATGCCACATCAGCAAATGAAAGTCTTGAAAGCTTTACTCCATCCATGTAATTAAAGTCGCCTCTACTTTGAAGAGACAGGCTTCCCTAGATATATTTTCTGAGAACCTTTCAACATGAGAGATGAATTCCTAGTCTCACTTCCCTGAACCATATCAGACAATATACTGTTGCTATCCATCAAGTTTTCACTTGCCAAGGCTTCAAGTTCATTCTTGAGTCTATCCCATTTGAATTTAGACATCATCTCAAGAATAGATTTGATGCATTGAACACAAAAGACCAAACACAAGAGGAGTTGTGGAATAATGTTAAAGATATGATGAAAGCAAAAGGTCATCAAAAACACAAGAAAGAAATAGGACAGAAAAGAGCAAAGTCATAGTTAGAGGAGACTGTGAAACTTGTTCTTGAGCATGGAGTAGCTAAAGGGAAAAGACATGATGAAAACTCAGGAGAGGTGAATAGATTTCGAAGGGTCATCCAAGGAGACAAAACTAATATGTATTCATGAAATGTGCAAAGACATGGAATGAGAAAATGGAAAGAATTGTGCAACAATGAAAGAATCTTTTTGAAGAGAAAAGCAAGTGGGGGGAGGGGGTGGATATGGAGGAAAATGTACAGCAATGAATGAATGGAAATCCAAGTTTTCTGTAAACTCTTGTTAAAATAGCAATAATTTTAAAAAGAAAACGCATATTTAGCATTTTTCAAACGGAAGGAACTGAAGAGAGATGTCATGCCTTGAATTGCAATAGTAAAAAATTCTATGGGCAAAATGTGAAATGACGTGGGCAGCATCAAAAGAAGATGGAAAGAATATACAGAGTTACTGTGTCAAAAACAAATGGTTCTTAGCTGTCATAGGAAGTAGTATGTGGTTGAAAACTAACAGTACTAAAAGAAGTCAAAACTGCACTAAAAACATTGGGGAAAATGAAAATTTCTGGAATTGCTGGAGCAGTGGTTAAAAATCTTTCACAAATAGATACAAATCTAGAAGTATTTACTTAATCTGTGTCAAGAAATTTGGAAGAGGGGAACATCTGCATAAAGAAAGAAGCGCCAAGAATAAAACATACTCCTTGTACCCAGGCCCTTGCCCAAGGAACCCTTTGGATCCCAGAGGAGTTCTAGGCCTACAGAAACTGAACAGAGATGAGTAACTTTCTCCCAAACTGTGAACCAACAGAAAGAGAAAGCTTCCCCTAGAGCTAGTGAGACAATTCAGAGTTCTAGCCTCCTAAATTGCATTTGAGGAGTTTATTATTTGAAGAGTTAATTATTGAGGAGCAATGATGTAAGTCTGATAACTAAGGTACACCTGATTCACGCGATGGTCTTCTCAAATCACTTGTTGTGCATGTGAGAGCTGGGCAATGAATAAGGATGACAGAAGAAGAATTGCTGCTTTTGAGTTCTGATGTTGGAGAAGAGTGCTGGAAAATCCCATAGCCTGTTAAAAGAACAAGCAGCTATGTCTTGGAGAAAGTACAGCCAGAGTGCTGCTTAGAGGCAAAGATGATAAAGCCTCCTCTCAGACACTTGGGGCATTTTTCTAAGAAAGGCTATATCTTGGACAGGGAGATCGTGCCTGGAAAGGTGGAGAGTCAGCAAAAAAGAGGAATACCGGGGAGCTCTGGTGGCCTAGTGGCAAGAAGCTGCATGCAATCCCAGAGACACACGGTTCAGATCCACCAGATGCTCTGCCGGGAAAGGAGGGACAATATCCTCCTGTACCAGTCAGATATGATTTGACGGTACACGCGCGCGCGCACACACACACACACACACACACACACACACACACACAAAATAATAAAATAATTTTTTTTAAAAAAAAGAGGAATACCCTCAACCAAATAGATTATCATAATGGCTGCAGCAATGGGCTCAAGCATGTCAGAGATTGTGAGGATGGCACAGGGTTCAGATCTGTTGCTCAGGGGGTGGCTAAGGGTCATACTTGACTCAACAGCACCTAAAAACAACAATCTATGTTTGCATTGATTTCTGTGGATTAAAGCCATCCCCCCTTTTTTGTGATATTTATATCACAGTGGCACTATATAACTAAGAATTGGGTACTGAGAAAGTAAGGCACTGCAACAAAAGATTCTATTATACGCTGTAACAGATACCTAAAATGTGGATTGATTTTAAAATCGAATCATGAACAGAGATGGAAAGAATACGAAGTTGCCTAATAGTAAAAACCTAGATTACTTGGAAGAAACTGCTGGTGGAATTATGGATATCAAAGGTAATCCTGGCGAAGACTTAGAAGAATGTGCAGACAGCTGACCTACCCTTGAGGTAACATAGATGGTGAGAAGCCTCACCTAGAAATCATGGCCACAGAATCATGCAAGATAACACAGAGCCAAACCTTGTGAAAAAGAGAACCGAAACTTTCAAGCTGAGGCTGGTAGGAGGAGTATGGTGCCTCTGGACTCCTACCATAACCGTAGAGTTACAGAGTTTTGTGGTTCTTGCTCAAACAAGAATAAGAAAATAGAATGAGTAAACAAGTAAGCAGAGCTGTTTCCGCCTCAAAGTGTAGGGTATGTCTTCTGGCCACAGTTTCCTGACTTCAAACACGTGGATCTTTGCCACCTGAGTTGCAGAGTATTGCTAGGTGCCATCGGATTAACCACTCATAGAAGCTCTCCTCACTTTCAGCAAGTAGCATTGTGTCACCTGCATAATGAAGGTTAGTAATGATGCCACATTCCTCTTCATTGAGCCCAGCTTCTCAAATAATTGGCTCAACATACAGACTGAATATGTATGCAGAAAGAATACAACCCTGACACATTCCCTTCCTAATTTTAAACCATGTAGTATTCCCTTGCTCTCTTCACACAACAGTCTCCTGGTCTAGGTATAGGTTTCTCATAAGTACAATTAAGTGCTCTGGGACTCCCATTCTTCTCAATGTTAGCCATAACTTGTTATGATCCACATAGTCAAATACCTTTGCATAGTCAATAAAGCATAATTAGACATTCTTTTAGTAGTCTTTGCTTTTATGGAAACTTTCCACTCCTTCAATGCTAGTTTAATGACTAAAATGTGCTTGATCCAAGCCGTGGAATTTTCAACTGCTTCCCATGCCTCTGAAAGTTAGACAATGAATAAGAACGAAGACATATTGATGTTTTTGAACTGTGATTATTGTTGTTATGTTATGTTGTGTTGTGTTGTGTTGTGTTGTGTTGTGTTGTGATGTGAAGTTGCCTGAGACCCATAGGTACCCTGTGTATAGCATCTCTGAACCATGCCCTGTCCTCCTGACCCAATCCCACTAATTCCAACACATCATCCCCCATTGCCCCAGTTGCTCTATTGAACCATCCCATCTGGAGTCTTCCTCTCCTGCACTGTCCCTCCACACTTCTATACATGATATCCACATGCCAAAAGTATGTGAGATGGAGCTTCAAAATCCTATCCTCCAAGGAGAGACTTGGTTTCGTCCTCTCCAAGAAAGACCTATTTGTTTTCTTGGTGGTCCATGATATGTTCAAGACTCTTCTCCAACACAATTTTAAAGTATTGATTCTTCTTCTGTCATCCTTAGTTATTATCCAGCTCTCTGATGCATAGCAAGTAATTGTGAAAACCATGGCCTGGATTAGGTGCACCTTAGTCTCTAGAGTGACATTGTTTTAGTGCATCTTAGTTTCTAGAGTGACATCATTGTTTTTCAGTACTCTGGAGAGGTCCCTGACAGCAGATTTTGCCCAGTGCAATTTGTCTTCTGATTTCCTGACTGCTGGTGCTAAGAGTGTTGATTGTGTAGCCGAGCAAACTGTAACTGTTAACAAGTTCAATCCTTTCTCCATCACCTCGTGACAGAAATAAGCTGAGGATAGAATGATAGAATTCTGTACTACCAGTGATTTGTTCATAGCAAATACCATTATAAAAAACATAAATGCAGGCTATACACCTGATGGATTTCACCTGATGGTATGCTCAGGAATCAGATCAATCACATCTGTGGAAGGAATCATTGGAGAAGTTCAGTATCAGCAATGAAAACTTGGCCAGATGCTGATTGTGGAACAGATCATCAACTCCTCACATTTAAGTTCAAATTAAAGCTAAAGAAAGTTAAATTATATCTACAGGAATAGAAATTTTAATTTTAATCTATCCCCCCTGAGTTAAAAAACACACTCAGGAACAGGTATGAGGCCTAGAACACTAATGAACAAAGACCAGCTGAGCTGTGGGAAGATACCAAGAATATCATCCATGAAGAATGCAAAAGGTCATTACAAAGAAGGGGGGGAGGAGGAGGAGGAGCAGGAGCAGGAGAAGAAACCGAAAACGGATGTCAGAAGAGACTCTGAATATTGCATTAGAGTGCCGAGAAGCCAAAGCAAAGGGAAGAAATCAAGAAGTTAAGGGACTAAGTAGAAGATTTCAAAGGGCAGCTCAGGAAGACATGGCGAAGTATTACAATGAAATGTACAGGAGTTGGAGTCAGAAAATCAAAAGGGCTGAGCTTGCTCAGCATTTCTTAAGCTGAAGGAACTAAAGAACAAATTCATGTCATGAGTTGCAATGCTTCCGGATGCTATGGGCAGAATACTGAATGATTAAGGAAGGATTAAAGAAGATGGAAGGAATATACAGTCACTGTACCAAAAAAGTTTTGACTGAACTGTGCTAGTGTTGTTGTCATTGTTGTTATGTAGCATAGAGTTGGCTCTATAAGGCACTACCCTGCTATATCCTTTGCCAATCTCACTGTCTCTGACATACTTGCCCCATTACTGTAGTCATTGTCCATCTTATCCAGGGACTTCCTCTCCTGCACTGACCCTCTACCCTTCTATTAAGAATCTCTGTTTTCTTGATGTTGAGATTCAATCCATGCTGAAGACTGCAGTGTTATTATTAGGGGGCATACTATCAGTTCAAACTCTCAGCAAACCTATACACATAGAACCAAACACTGCCCAATCCCGGGCCATCCTCACAATCACTGCTGTATTTTAGCCCATTATTGGATCCCCTGTGACAATCTGTTTCATTGAGAGACTCCTCCCATGGCTCCTGCTTTATGGTGTCTTTCTCTAGAAACTGGCTCCTGCTTACAACACCCTCAAAATAAGTGAAATGAGGTCTTATCATTCTTGCTTCTAAGCAATATTCAGCTGCATTTTTTGAAATAGATTTGTTTGTTCCACAGTAGCAGTCCACAGTGTATTCCATTTTGGCAGTTAGTAGTATACTCAAGTTAATCAGCTCCCACCCACAGCTGATTATAAATGAGGTCAGACACAGTTAATCAGCTTCCCACCCTTAGCTGATTATAAAGGAAATCAGTTAACCAGACTCCACCCACAGCTGATTGTAAATTAAATCAGAGACAGTTAATCAGCTTACACTCAATTGCTAACAATCAGAAACACCCAAACAATTTACCCTAGTTTTCAAGTAAATTAAAAACACCCTCCAAGATCCAACTGCACCAAACTTATGGCTCACCCCCAGACAGAAACAAACCAACTTTTAAATACAAAGCCCCACCCACTAGATCCTGTCTGCCTACACAAAAGGCTTCCCACCCACAGCTGATTGTAAGTAAAATCAGAGCAGTTAATCAGCTCCCACCCACAACTGATTGTAAACAAGATCAGATACAGTTAATCAGCTTCCCACCCACAGCTGATTGTAAAGTAAATCAGAGACAGCTAATCAGCCCCATCCACAGCCTACTGTAAAGAAGATCAGAGAAAGTTAATCAGCATCACCATGGAGATGGAATCTATCAACAGCTTCATCTTACTTGGATCCACAATTAACGCTCTTCTTACAAGCAGTCAGGAAATAAGGAGTCACATTGCGCTGGGGAAAACTGCAGTTAGGGAGCTTTCCAAAGTATTGAGGAGTAACGGTGTCAGACTTAGGTACATCTGATTCAGGTCATAGTCTTTCTGATTACTAGCTGTGCATCTGAGACCTGGACAATGAATAAGGATGACAGAAAAGAATTGATGCCTTTAAGCCAAGGTGTTGGAGAAGAGGACTGAACAACCAATGGATGGCCAAGAGACCAAACAGATATGTCTTGGAGAGGGTCCAGCTGGAGTGATCTTTGGAGGCAAGAGTAATGAGACCTGGCTTCACATACTTTGGATACGTTGTTAGGAGGGACTTTTCCTTGGAGAGGGACATGATGTTGGTGAAAGACCCCAATTTAGGACTTTCCTCGATCCTGCTGTCTAGCACAGCCCCTAGCAACTCACACCAGAAAAACGTGCTGCAAACACGCGAGGCTTTTACTGGCAGAGCTCCGGGTCGACCCGTATCTCACGCAGGAGACAGGGGAGTCGACCCCGAGCCGAGAAAGCAAGGGGTTTTTATAGAGGGTCTAGGGGTTCTTTGGCATGGAGATTGCTCATTGGCTCTTCGGAAAAGCAGAAGTTCAGTCCCAGGTCAGCCACTTGCTGTGGATGCCAGTTAAGATACAGGGTTTTTTTCAGTAAGTGTTTGTTCACTTTGTGGTCAGCTAGTTCCTGGAACATAAACGTTTACACAAGACCAAAAGCACAGGTTCTTACAACACTGGGTGTGGGGACATTGTTCAAAAATTTTCCTTTCATTTGGGAAGGATGTAAGGTTGGCAAAGGAGAAGAGAGCCTTCAACCTTGTGGATTGATACGGTGACCACTACAGTGGGCTCTTTGTGTGTCAGGAAGTATGAGGATGTCACAGGACAGAACAAGGTTCAGATCTTTTGTTCATAGGGTCACTATAAGTTGTGCTCGACCTGACATCACCTAACAACAATAACAACAAGTATATTCAATAATTCAAAAGCATCAATTTTTTTCTTTTTCATTGTTCAACTTTCACATGCATAAATGGTGATTTTAAATGGCTTGAGGCAGTCTCACCTTAATCCCCAAAGGAACATCCTTGCTCATTAGCACTCAAAGGAAACTTTGTATGGGGATATAAAATGGTGTAACCTCCAGGAAAAGCAGTTTGCCACTTTAGAAATTTGACAGCAGAAATACCATTTGATCCAGCAATCCCACTACTAGTTATATATCCCAAAGAAATAAGATCTGTGACACAAATTAACACACACCCATGTCAGTTGTTGTTAGAAACCATCAAGTCACTTCCCAATCTTGGAGGCCCTATGAACAGTAGAACAGAACCTTGCCTTATCCTGTGCCATTATCACTGTCTGTCATGCTAGTTGCAGCCACCATGCCAAACAATCTCACTGATTAATTGATCCATGTTTATTGCAGTGTTATTTATAATAGCAAAGAGTGGGAGACAATCCAAATGGCCATCAACAGATAAACAGATACAAAAAATTATAGTACATACACACAGTATAGTATTATGAATCACTAAAGAATGACCAAAATCTTGGGAAATACTATATTCTACAAATGAATCTAGAACAAATTATGTAGATGACATAAGTCTGTCACAAAAGGACAATGATGGTACAAGAACATAAGTATAAAAAGAAAAGGAAAGATTTATACACAGAATCAGTCCTAGATGGTTAACAGGGAAAGGAAGGGATGGAATTGTTGTTGTTGTTATTTTGATGTTGTTGTAGGTGTCGAGTTAAATATGATTCATGGCAACCGTATGAACAACAAATCTGAACCTTGCTCTGTTCAGTGCCACCTTCACACTCTCTGACACACTCAAGCCCATTGCTTCAGTCACTGTGTCAATCCACCTGGTTAAGGGTCTTCCTCTCCTTCACTGTCCCTCCACCTTGCCAAGTATAATATCCTTCTTTAAGGAATAGCCTCTCCTAACAACATGCCCAAAGTATGTGAGATGAAGCTGTACCCTCTTTGCCTCCAAAGAATAATTTGGCTCTACCTTCTCCAGACATCTGTTTGTTCTTCTGGCAGCGCATGGGATATTAAATACTCTTCTCAAGCACCGTAGTTCAAAGGCATCATTCTTCTTCTGTCTGTCTTACTCATTGTCTAGCTCTCAGATGCTTAGCAAGTGACTGAAAAGACAATAGTCTGAATCCAGCACACCTTAGTTTTCAACTGACATCATTGTTCCTCAATAATTTGAAGAGATCCCAGTGTGTGTGTGTGTGTGTGTGTGTGTGTGTGTTTAGAAGGGGTCATGGTACTAGGGATATTATAGCTAGTGTTAGATGGATCTTAGCTGAAAGCAGCGAGTACCAGAGGAATGTGTATCTGTGTTTCATTGACTATGCAAAGGCGTTTGACTGTGTGTATCATAACAAACTGTGGCTGACTCTGAGAAGAATGGGAATCCCAGAACACTTGATCGTGCGAATGAGAAACCTATACTTGAACCAAGAGGCAGTCGTCA
>NW_006399805.1:8766980-8785865 GCF_000299155.1 Elephantulus edwardii
GCTTCTTGGAGGCAAAGATTCTGAGGCTCTGTCTAACATACTTTGGACATGTTGTAAGGAGGGACCGGTCCTTGGAGAGGGACAACATGCTTGGTAGGGTGGAGGGACAGCACAGGAGGGGAAGACCCTCTATGAGGTGGATTGATTCAGTGATTGGGGTGATCGGGATTGGTGTGTCGGAGATGGTGCGATTGGCACAGGACAGAATGGAGTTTAGGGCTGTTGTGGATAGGGTCGCTATGAGTCGCAGGTGACTTGACGGCACTTAACAACAACAACAACATTGTAATTTTTCCTATTGGTCCAGTGGTGAGAATTTTTTATTTCCTTGACATTGATATGTAATCTATATTGAAGGCAATAGTCTTTGATCTTCTGCAGCAAATGTTTCAAATTCTCCTCATTTTCAGCAAAGTTGTGTCATTTGAAGGTTATTGATAAGTCTTACTCCAATCTGATCCCACATTCTTCTTTATAGAATCCAACTTCTCAAACTATTTACTCAGCATATAGATTAAATAGGCATGGAGAAGGATACAACTCTGACACACACCATTCTTCATTTTTTATTTTATTTTATTTATTATTTGTGTGTGTACCGTCAAATCAGATCTGACTGGTACAGGAGGAGGTTGTTCCTCCTCCAGCAGAACATCTGGTGGATTTGAACCGCACACCTCCAGGATTGCAGTGCAGCTTCTTACACCATTCTTCATTTTAAACCATGTAATATTCATCTCCTCTGTTTGCATGATAGCTTCTTAGTCTAGGTAGAGGTTTCCATAAGCACAATTAAGTGTTCTGAGATTCCCATTCTTCTCAGTGTTAGCCATCATTTTTTTATGATTCATACAATCAAATACTTTGCATAGTCAATAAAGCACAAATAGATATTCTTATGGTATTTTTTGCTTTCAGCCAGGATCCATCTGACATAAGCAATGATATCCATGCTACCATAGTCTTTTTTAAATTCAGCTTGCAAGTCTGGCAGTTCTCTGTCTACACACTGTTCTAACAATTTTTAAATGATTGTCAGTATTATTTTGCTTGCACATGATATTAATGGTTTTTAAAAATAATTTTCACATTTTGTTAACATGTTTTAGTGGAGGTCCCAGACTGAGACATACATAAGAAGCAGGAAGGGAGGGAAGTAAAAAGATTAAGGATCACATGAGGGAGGCCATGTCTGACCTTAACCAACTTCACAAAAGGGGACTGTCCCCATCAAGAACATTAACAATACAAAACCATTTCCCAGGAGGTCAGACATGTATGTCCCCCTTGTTTCTGTACCTCTTTCTGTTCATCCCAGCACCAATCTTGGCTGCTTTACTGGGTCCAAAATCTAATGCAATAGCTCACAGACCACGCAGAACTATCTTAAGGAAATCAAAAGGCTATAATTCAAGATAGTAGCAGAATAGTCAGGACAGCTTCTGAAATGTGCTCACTGACACCTCAACTTTGGACCTTGTGGCTTTAAGCCAGTGTTACAAAGTTCACAGGCCTATGAATTGTGGTTCCCCTACCCCCAATTTTCCAAAAATTGGCCAAAGACTGTCAGTTCTAGTTCCAATGACATAGCAGTCCCAAGGTCTCATCTCATGTCAGGTCTCCAGGTCTCCACTGTGGTTACTGTGGCTTCTGCTCCCATAGGCCCTCCTAGTCTTTCTGATGCAAGTGAGTCTTGCTTGCTCTTTTCCTGGTGGTGAAGATCCTCCTTCCTGCTGCTGGATCTACTCAATTTAATGGAAGACTAGCCAGTCCCCTGTGGACTGGTGAGACTATTCAATCCTTTTGCAGATAAGCTAACATGACTTATTCACATATTCCTGCCAAACCACATGGCAAAATCAAATTCTGGGGGTGGGAAAGTCACTTTGAACATTAAACTTTATAGACAACAAGGAAGAAGGAAATATAAATCAGTTGATGTTGTTGTTATGTGCCATCAAGTCACTTGCAACTCATAGGAACCCTATGTATACAATAGCCCTGAAACCTGCTCTATCCTGTGCCAACTTTACTGTTTCTGACACACCTACCCTCATTATCCCAGTCACTGAATCAATCCATCTCCTCGATGGTCTTCCCCTCTTTCTCTGTCCCTCCAACCTTCCAAGCACAATGTCCCTCTCCAAAGACTGGTCTCTCCTTGCAACATGCCCAAAATATGTCAAATGAAGCCTCAGAATCTTTGTCTCTAAGGAGCAGCCTGGTTTCACCCTCTCTAGGACAAACCTGTTTGTTCTCCTGGCAGTCCATGATATATTCAATGCTCTTCTCCAGCACCACAGCATCAATTCTCTTTCTGTCATTCCTAGTCATTGTCCAGTTCTCTGACACATAGCAAGCAATTGCAAAAACTATAGCCTGTATCAGGTGCACCTTTGTCTCCAGACTGATGTCATTGCACTTCAGAACTGTTGTGAGATCCCTGACAGCCGACTTTCCCAATGCAATTTGTCTCTTGATTTCCTGGCTACTGGTACCAAGAGTGTTGATTGTGTGGCCAAGCAAACTAAAGCTGTTAACAATCTCAATCTCTTCACCATCCATCCTGATGCTGCCAATTGGCCCAGTTGTAAGAATCTTTGTGTTCTTGATGTTGAGCTTCAATCAATATTGAAGGCTGCAGTCCTTGACCTTCTATAGCAAGAACCTTCAGGTCTTCCTCAGTTTCAGAAAGCAATGTTGTGTCATCTGCATAACTCAGGTTGTTGATGAATCTTCCTCCAATTCTGATACTACATTTTTCCTTATACAGCCCAGCCTCCCTGATGATCTGTTCTGCATATAGACTGAAAAGGTATGGAAACAGGATACATCCCTGGCATATACCTTTCCCAGTTTTGAACCCTGCAATGTTTCCTTGCTCTGTTCTGATGACTGTCTCTTGGTCCAAGTATAGGTTGTATATAAGTACGATCAAGTGTTCTGGGATTCCCATTCTTCTCATAGAGCATGCTTTTACTAGAAAAGTCAGTACATAAATATAAACAGAACAAAAGCCTCTTGGGAACAGCCATATCTGACCCCTACTAACTCCACAAAGAAAGTTACGCTACCAAGCCGAAGGTGGGTGATTTTAATCTGCGGCCCTCAGGCCAGGTTCAAATTGTTTTCTTCTAGGTGGTATAGCATTGTTCTGTGTGTTGCTGTACAGAGGTAACTTGTGGTTGCTGTGATGCTGAAGACTGTGACAGTGATGTGCCAAACGTGGTAATGGTTACCCATGGTGGACAGTGTTGGCTGGAGCTTCCCGACTAAAACAAGCCTGGAAGTAGGAACAGCATCCACTTCCAAAATGGCTTGCCTCCAGAAACTCTATGTACGAACAATGCTCGGGCCTTTCGCTCATAGGGTTGCTATGAGTCGTCTATGACTCGACGGCACCTCACAACAACAACTAACTCCACAAGGAAGAACTGCCCTCATTTCCATAATTCAATGCACAAAACCAAGCCGCATGAAGTTGGACATGTCCCCCACGCTCCTGCACTTCTTCCTACTAGTTTCAACACCAGTATTACTGCCCTACTGGGTCCAAAATACATTGCAGTAGCTCACAGAGCACATGGAAACATACCTATGATTATGAGATTTATCAGAGAATTCAAAGGATCTAATTTGGTTAGTGGCAGGATACCATCACTCAGTCAGGACAGCTGCTGAAATGTGCTAGCAGGCACCTCAGCCTTGAGCCTCATGGCTCTAGGTCAGTGTTACAAAGCTCTTCATCCTGCCAATTTTGCCTACCCCCCTAGTTTCCCAACAAACTTAGGCAAAGGCTCTAAGCTCTTGTTCTGTAGGGTAGCAGTCCCAAAGTCAGCTCAGTCTCATGTCAGGTCTCTGGTTCTCTGTTGTGGCTGCTGCTATTCTCCTGCAGGTCTGGCTGCCTCAAAAACCTCTGGCTTTATAGGGTGCATTACATTCCCGTCTTCTTTGCTGGTGGTGAGATTCTTAAAATCTGCTGCTGTATCTTCTCCATTTAGCCACAAGATTAACCATTCCCCTTGTAGATAGGTATACTAATGTTGTTGTTGTTGATTGCTATCGAGTCATGCCCCGGCCCGCGGGGACATTCAACAGTGACCCTAGAAGAGGAAGAAAGAGAATGGGGGGCGCAGGAGACAAAGAGACATGGAGACAAGTAGAAATTTCTGATCAAGTCTCAACTTTATTGAAATCATGCAGAGATATATATAGGAGCACGAATGAGGGGAGTGGAAAGGAGGAGTAGGATTACTTAGCAGGGCGTTCCCAGTAAGCCAAAACCTGTCCTCCCAGGGTGGGGTAAACTGAAACACAAGGAGGGAGTGGAAAGGAGAAGGTTGGGCGTTTCCCAGTCCTCCCAGGGTGGGGCAACATGTCCAGACGTGTTCTTAGAGGGTTACAAAATGGCTTCAGCTAGGTAGAACAAAACGGCTCCCAACAGAGTCGAGCATGACTCATGGCTACGCTATATACAAAAGGGCTGAAGCCTTTCTAGAACTATCATCATGCATAAAAGTTCATAGAGTTTCCAGAGGCATGTCATTTAGGAAGTAGATACCACTCCTGCTTCCAAACCTGTCTTAAACTGGAAGCTCAACCAAACACTGTCCACCATGGGTAACCGTTATGCCATTTGACACCCCAATGGCACAAAGTTCATCATCACAGCAACCCCAGAATACCTCAGAACAGCATATTGACAAAAGGATGCTGTACCACTAAGAAGAATGTTCCTCTAAAATATAATAACAACCAACTTTTGGTATACTAATAGGATAGTATACCCTATTAGTATATTCCTGCATATACATATGACAAAGTCAAAGTCAATGCTAGGAAAGCCATTTGAACAATAACCTTTGATACCACAATGTGTGTTGGTTGGATGAAGGAAAAGTAAGAGGCTTATTGTTGTTGTTGTTGTTGTTGTTGTTGTTGTTGTTGTTAAGTGCCATCGAGGCACAGGCAACTCATAGCGACCCTATGAAGGAGAGTCCTCGACGCTTGGGTGCCTTTCATCCTCTCTCCAGGTTCATAGGGTTTCCAGAGGCAAGCTATTATGGAAGTGGATGCCACTTCTCGTTCCACGCTTGTTTTAATCGGGGAGCTCCACCCCACTCTCTGTCCGCATTAGGTAGCCAACCATTAACGCATTTGACACATCCGTGTCACAGTGTTCAGAGAGGCTTGTTAGACACTGTAATTAATTGATTACATTAATCAAGGATAATTAATATTATCAAACAAAATGTATATGAATGATTGAATGAAAATGTAATATAATTTTAAAACTTTCACTTCAGATTAAAAAAATCTAAATACAAAAAAAGAGAGGTTTTACTCAGTGCAATATATCTATTGATCATTGACTATCACGTTCATGAGTGCTAGCAGTGGATCTAAAATTAAATTCTTGACAATTTCAGGCTTTTATCCTTTTCTCATGATGTTTATTGGTCAAGTTGTGAGACTATTTGCTTTCTTTATGTATGGATGTAACTCTGAAGCGCCTGCTGCAGAGGGTCAAGGACTGCAGCCTACAATACGGATTGAGGCTCAATGTCAAGAAGACAAAGATTCTCACCACTGGACCAATTGGCAGCATCAGGATGGATGGTGAAGAGACTGAGATTGTTCACAGCTTTAGCTTGCTTGGCTCCACACTCAACACTCTTGGAACCAGCAGCCAGGAAATTAAAAGACGTATTGCCATGGGAAAATCTGCTGTTACGGACCTCTCCAAAGTACTGAAGAGCAATGGTGTCTCTCTGGAGACTAAGGTGCGATTGATACAGGCCATGGTCCTCGCAATCACTTGTTATGCATCAGAGAGTTGGACAATGGCCAAAGAGGATAGAAGGAGAATTGATGCCTTTGAGCTGTGGTGCTGGAGAAGAGTATTGAGAATACCATGGACTGCTAGGAAAACAAACAGATTTGTCCTGGAAAGGGTTAAACCGGGTGGCTCCTTGGAGCCAAGGATGCTGAGGCTCCATCTAACATACTTTGGACATGTTGTGAGGAGAGACCGGTCCTTGGAGAGGGACATCATGCTTGGGAGGGTGGAGGGACAGTGCAGGAGAGGAAGGCCCTCTATGAGGTGGATTGATTCAGTGACTGGGAAAATTGGGATGGGAGTGTCAGAGACAGTGCGATTGGCACAGGACAGAGCGGAGTTTAGGGCTGTTGTACATAGGGTCGCTATGAGTCGCAAGCGACTCGACGGCACATAACAACAACAACAACAACTCATATTGAAAGTTACAGTCTTTGGGTTTCAACAATAAGTGCTTCAAATCTTTTTTTCCTTTTTCTTTTTTTCCCCCCAGTAGGCAAGGTTGTGCATCTGCATCTGGCAGAGGAAGGGACAATGGCACAGTTTAAAATCAGAAAAGGTGCATGTCAGGTTATAGTCTTTCATTATACCTAATCCATCTGTATGTAAGAAGCTGAACTACGTGAATAAAAACGGAACAGAGGATTAGAGGAAGACTCACTAACAACCTTGTTTACTGAGAGCTAAGAGAATTTGAAGCACTTACTGATGAATGCCAAAGATAGCCTTTAGTATGGATTATACTTTAATATAAAAAAACAAAAATCCTAATGCCCGGATCAACAACAGCATAATAAAGTGGGGAAAATATTACTGTTGTCAAGGATTTCGTTATACTTGTATCCACAATCAACACCCTGAAAAGAGCAGTCAAAAACTAAGGTGATAAAAATAAATAAATACATACATACATACATAAAAAATATGTACATTTTCACTTGAATCACAATAAAACTTTTTTAAAACAGCTAATTTTTATAAACCAACTCTCATTAATAAGTGTTGGGGAGGATATATATCAACTAAAATGATTCATTATTGTTTTTGTTTTTTCCCAACATTGTTTTTGAGAGTAAAATTGATACAAGACTCTAGTTCCAACCTGGGAACTATTGAGAGAAGAGGCGATAAATATATGGTGATACAGCCATATAGCAGTGAGAATGAATTAAGATAACTTGCCAAAATACAAATGTGTTCAAATGCATAATGTCTGACTGTCAAAGCAAGACACAAAATCACATATTGTGTGATAACATAAGTTAAATGTGTAAAGCAGGCAAAATAACATGATGTTGGAAGTCGAGATTGGTTCTCTTGTTTGCAGTACTGTCTGAAGGGAGACAGACGGCAAGCTTCTTGTGGCTATCCTTACTCCATTTCTCTGTGGTTGACACACATGGCTTCCCTGTGAGAATTCATAAAGCTGTACACTTGACATCTTTTACTTTTCTATATGTGTTCTAGGGATGATAGAAAGAGAATTGATGTCTTTGAGCTGTGGTGCTGAAGAAGAGTGTTGAATATACCATGGGCTGCTAGGAGAACAAACAGGTTTGTCCTGGAGAGGGTGAGTGAGACCAGGCTGCTCCTTGGAGGCAAGGATTCTGAAGCTTCATCTGACATACTTGGACTTGTTGCAAGGAGGGACCAGTCCTTGGAGAGGGACATCATGTTTGGGAGAGTGGAGGGACAGCACAGGAGAGGAAGACCCTCGATGAGATGGATCAGTTCAGGGATGGGGTAACGGGAGTGGGTGTGTCAGAGACAGTGAGGCTGGCACAGGATAGAGCAGGGGTTAGGGCTTTTGTACATGGGGTCGCTATGAGTTGTAAGTGACTCAACGGCACATAACAAGAACATATGTGTTCAACCTCATTAGAGTTAAGTCAGAATTTATTCATAGCTGACCCTGCAGCAGGTTTTTCTATTCCAATAAAATTTAGAGAATAGGCAAAATAAGAAGCCAAATGATGTATCGTATTGGGCTAATGTGCTGCACAAGACTTGAAAAGCAAAGGGGTCACCTTGAGAAGGAACATGCACCTGACCCAAGCCATGGTATTTCCAACTGCTTCATATGCTTGTGAGAGTTGGACAATGAATAAGGAAGAACGAAGAAGGACTGCTGCCTCTGAGTTACAGTGCTGGCAAAGACTATTACATATACCATGCGCTGCCAAAAGAAAGAACATACTTTTCTTGTCAATGCAGTCTGCATGTTCCTGAGAAGGTAGGGTGAAAAGACATCATCTCACATACTTTGGGCATGTTTTCAGGAGAGACCAGACTCTGGAGATGAGCAACATGCTTGATAAAGTAAAAGGTACGAGAAAAAGAGGAAGACCTTCAAGGAGGTGTATTAACATGGTGTCTGCAACCAAAAAAAAATTGCAAATATAATAAAAATAGTGAGGGTGGCACAGAACAGAACCGTGTTTCTTCAGCTATAAATAGACTGCTGGGAGTCAGAAGGACAATAAAGGCATCTCACACAAATACAGAAGTCACCTTTAAGTCAGCAATAACCAAGTAACCAGATTCTCAATATCCCTTCTCATAGTGACCTTCTATCTGGTTTCCAAGGCCATAAATCATAAATCCTAATAGGACCAGACTGCTCATCTCTCCCTTCAAGGCTGCTGGTGGATTTGAACTTCTGGTGAAACACAACTTTTGTATTAAACCCACCACATTCTATACCATCAGAACTCCCTAGTAGCCAGATCATTGTGGTGATGGTGGTGGTGGTTGTGTAACACTGAGTCTGAACCAACCCATAGCTGACCCTCCAGCAGGTTTCCGGAGGCAGTAAGTCACTCAGAAGGGAGCTTTAGTGGCCTAGTGGCTAGAAACTGCACTGTAATACCAAAGGTAGGTGATTTGACTCCACCAGCTGTTCCATGAGAGAAGGATGGGCAATCCCGTGTGATTAACTGCCTCTGAAAACCCACTAGAGGGTCAGCTATGGTTCCGTTCCAACTCCATGGCAAATATCAATAACAAACAAATCACACATGAGAAGATGGCTCATGCTTCTTCCTGCAGAGCTGCTGGTGGTTTCAAACCATGGACATTTGGGTTGGCAGCACAATTCCTTACCCTAAATCACAAGTAACCCAATTAGTAGACCTCATTTTGCTTCAGACAGTGGGCTTTTTTGTATTATCTGTATTGTATTAGTTTGAAGAAACAGGAGCTTCGGGGTCTCAAAGGAAGCTGTTTTAGAGAAAAATGTTATAAAAACAAGCATCTAGTCATATATCCAAGACAATGTTGGCAGGGTTGTGTATAAAAGTCCCTGAATATTGCCTCATCTTTGGAACTTTTTTGTTCCTCTTGTACAGATATCACCCAGATTTGCAGGCTATAGTCTTTGCAATTATGTACTATGCATCAGACAGTTGGACAGTGAATAGGAATGATAGAAAGAGAATTGATGCGTTTGAGCTGTGGTGCTGGAGAAGAGTGTTGAATACACCATGGACTGCTAGGAGAACAAACAGGTTTGTCCTGGAGAGGGTGAAGCCGGAATGCTCCCTGGAGTCAAGGATTCTGAAGCTTCGTCTGACATATTTTGGGCATATTGCAAGGAGGGACTGGTCCTTGGAGAGGGACATCATGTTTGGGAGAGTGGAGGGGCAGTGCAGGAGAGGAAGACCCTCAATGAGATGGATCGATTCTGTGAGTGGAGTGGTGGGAATGAATGTGTTTGAGACAGCGAGGTTGGCACAGGATAGAACGGCATTTAGGGCTCTTGTACATAGGGTCACTATGAGTCGCAAACGACTCGATAGCACATAACAACAACAAAACACGTTTGTTTGTTTGTTTGTTTGTTTGTTTGTTTGTTTGTTTGTTTTAGTAGTCCATGTGAAATTCAGTACTCTTCTCCAGCACCCCAATTCAAAGATCTCAAGTCTTAGATCAGGCATACCTTAGTCCTTAAGCAGACATTACCGCTCTTCAGCACTTCAGAGAGGTCCTTAACAGCAGATTTCCCCCATAAGAAGCACCGTTTGATTTCCTGACTGCTGCTCTCATCAATCCTTCAGTATGGACTGAGGCTCAATGTCAAGAAGACAAAGATTCTCACCACTGGACCAATTGGCAGCATCAGGATGGATGACGAAGAGATTGAGATTGTTCACAGCTTCAGTTTGCTCGGCTCCACAGTCAACTCTTGGCACCAGCAGTCAGGAAATCAAAAAGCATATCGCGATGGGAAAGTCTGCTGTTAGGGACCTCTCTAAAGTACTCAGGAGCAACAGTGTCTCTCTGGAGACTAAGGTGCGCCTGATACAGGCCATGGTATTTGCAATCGCTTGTTATGCATCAGAGAGTTGGACAATGACTAAGGAGGACAGAAGGAGAGTGGATGCTTTTGAGCTGTGGTGCTGGAGAAGGGTACTGAATGTACCATGGACTGCCAGGAAAACAAACGGATTTGTCTTGGAGAGGATTAAACCAAGCTACTCCTTGGAGGCAAGGATTCTGGGGCTTCGTCTGACATACTTTGGACATGTTGCCAGGAGGGACGGGTCCTTGGAGAGGGACATCATGCTTGGGAGGGTTGAGGGACAACGCAGGAGGGGAAGACCCTCTATGAGATGGATTGATTCGGTGACTGGGGTAATCGGGATGGGTGTGTCAGAGGCGGTGCATTTGGCACAGGATAGAGCAGGGTTTAGGGCTGTTGTGCATAGGGTCGCTATGAGTCGGAAACGACTCGACGGCACATTAACAACAACAACAAGCTCTCATCAATATTGATTGTGGATCCAAGTAAAATGAGAACCTTGACAATTCCAAACTTTTCTCTTAATGTTGTTTTCTCTTAATGTGCTGTCGAGTTGTAGACGACTCCTAGCGACCCTATGAATGAAATACCTGAACACTTGCATAACTTCCATCATTTTTCCAAGTTCATAGGATTTCCGGAGGCAAGCTATTTTGGAAGTGGATGCTACTGCTGCTTCCAAGCTTGTTTTAATAGAGAATCTCCACCAAACACTGTCCACTATCGGTAACCATTATCTTATTTGACACATCAGTGTTACAGTGTTCAGCATCACAGCAACCACGAGTTACCTCTGTACGGCAAATGGACTTACCAGTGTTATACCACTTAGAAGGATGTTTGACCAAAAACAATTAGAAAGTTCAATTCATAAATTTTATCCTCTCCAGACTGTGTATGCCTAGCTGTAAATGTCAGCCTCTTTATACCATAGCAATAAAACAGTACTTACAAAATTAAAAGACAACACATAAAAGAAATACAATCCTGCAACATACAATGGCATGATTTGAATTGTGTTTCCCTAAAAGAAGTATTAATTTCTGATATAGTCACGTGGTACTTAATGCCTACAATGTAATAATAGTAACATGTAATACAATATAGTACAATAATAATACTGCAGTGCTAGGATAGGATGATAAAATAATTGATGTCTTTGAGTTGTGGTGTTGGAGAATATCACTATCCCATGGACTGTCAAAAGAATGAACAGATATATTTTGGAAAAGCAAGCAGAGTGCTCCTTACAGGCATGGATGATGAAGCTTCATCTCTCTACGTTTGACATATTGTTAGGAAGGCCCTTGAGAAGAGATACCAAGCTTAGAAAGGTGGAGGGTCAGTGAAAGAGAAGAAGACTCCCCAACAAGATGCATTGACACAGTGACTGCAGCAATGGGCTTCAGCGTATTAGAGATGATGAGGATGGCACACAATAGAACAATTTTCAGATCGATTGTTCATAGGATCACTGAGTTACACTCGAGATGATGATGCCTACCAATAGCAACATTTTCTAATGAGGACTTTCTTATAACTTTATAGGTGTGTTGTTGTTGTTGTCATGTGCCTTTGAGTTGTAGTGACGCTACATAATAGCTCTAAACTCTGTTCTATTCTGAACCAGTATTGTTGTCTCAGACATACCTATCCACTTATCCCAGTTACTGTGTCAATTCATCTCATCCACGGTCTTCCTCTTCTTCACTGTTTGTTACTTCACCCTTCCAAGCATGATGTCTTTCTCCAGGGACTGGTCCCTCCTGGTCACATGCCCAAAGTATGTGACATAGACCTTCAAAATCCTTGCCTCCAAGGAGCAGACTAGTTTCACCTTCTCCAGGATAAACCTGTTTATTCTCTTGACAGTCCATGGTGTTTTTAATACTCTTCTCCAACACCACAACTCAAATGCATAAATTTTTCTTCTGTCATCTTTGGTTATTGTCCAGCTCTCTGATGAAAGAAATATGGAAAAATGCAAGTAAATATGAAAATCATAGCCTGAAGCAGGCTTACCTATAATCTCCAGACTGATATCATTGCTCTTCAGCACTTTTGCAGTATCACACCAGGTCAAATTCCCTCCTTACCAAATTCCACCTGGACAGTCAGGAGATTCAAGCCACACTCTTGACCTCAATTATTTACTGGCCCAAGGACCATAGGCCCAAGAGCCAAATAAACAACACCAGCACACCAGATACAAAGGAGACATTACCCTCACCAGGGAAATTACCCTGCTGTGTCAGCATTGTGCTGCAAATGAAAGAGCACAAACACTAAGTCACAAGAAGCAGAATCTCAGAGACTAGGACCTTTCTCCAGAATTGCCTCAGAGAGAAATCCTTCCCTAAAGCTGGTACCTGGGATTTGGACTTGGAGCCTCTTAAAATCACGAGAGACTGTCAGCAATATGAAAGGTCAGCAGTGGTGTGAGGTGTTAGGCATCATAGAAGTGACTTGAGACCTGTGCCATAATAATAAGTGGTAACTGAGGGGAGGGAGGTGCTTGTGCAGCAAAAAAGGTATGGGACTAAGTCACTTGCCAAAGGAGGGGACAGATACTGAACTTATTTGTTACTTCTGTAGTAGATAAGGGTTATTCACCTGCTCCATTCAGTAAAATGCTGTCAGTTATTGTTTGAAAGATGAGCATGTCACTTAAGACAGACTAGGAAGAAGGATTGGCCATCCACTTCTGAAATAACAGGTCTTTGAAACCCCTATGTATAATAGAGCAAAATACTTAGTAGGTACACAGATATATATGAAGCTGGCTGTTGCCTGAAAGGATCTTATATGGAGAATGAATGCATTTTATAATCTGATGTAATTATTCTTCAGTGCTCAGGCTGTTCGTTCATAGGGTCGCTATGAGTCGTCTACAACTCTACGGCATTAAACAACAACAACACAACAATTATTCTTCATGTTGTGACATGCTTAAACCCTAGCCTATAAATCAATCAAGATGACTGTAGAGTGTATTTTGAGTCACAGGTCACAATAGAATGTGATTTTTTGTCACACCTTTACTTAATTATATGTTTACAGAAGTCACACCCTCACTTGAGTCACATGTCACACCCATGTATGAGTCACACTTTTTATCATCTAAAAGATAGAAAGGAAAGGGAAGGGAGCAGAAAGGGAAAGGATCTCACCAACCTTTTGAAAGAAGACCTGAAGTGGATGAGCTCCTTTAGATGTAGAATCCCTAGGTTGAGAACCTTCTAGACCCACAGGATGATTGACTCCAGGACATGTGGAGATCTCCCAGGAATATCAGGCTTACAGATGTTGAAAGTAGACAAGGATGATAACTTAGAGCTAACACAGAGAGAAAATTTCCCCTAGAGCTGACATGCTGATTTTCAACTTACAAACTTCTAAACTGTGACCAAATACAGTTCTGTTTGTTAACATCATCCACATGTGGTTACTTCTCAAACATCAAGAAAACTAAATGCCTCATCATTGAACCAATAGGCAACATCATAATAGATGGAGAAAGACTGAAAGTCTCAACAACTTAATTTTACCTGAATCCACACTCAGCTTCCCAGTCTACAAACCATAATGCCTTGGTAGCAGCAATCAAGAAATCAAAAGATGTGTGGCATTGTGGAAATCTTTTGTCAAAGACCTCTCCAAAGTTTTCCAAAAAAAGGATGTCAGTTTAACCTGATCTAAGCCTTGGTATTTCAATTGCTTCCTATGCCTTTGAAAGTTGGACAATGACTAAGGAAGACAGGAGAAGAATCAATGCATTTGAATTCTGGTGTAGGCAAAGAGTACTGAATATCCCATGGACTGCCAAAAGAACAAACAAATCTTCCTTGAAGGAAGTGCAACCAGAGTGCTCATTAGAGGCAAGGATAGTGAAACTTCATTCTGCATACCTTGGATGTGTTGTTAGGAGGAATCTATCTTCAGGGACATACACGATTCTGGGAAAGGTTAGCGGGTCAGAGAAAGAGAGAAATACCCTCCATGAGATGGATTGATGCAGTGACAACCACATGGGCTTGGACACAACAGACTCATGAGGACGGTGCAGGATGGGGCAAGGCTCAGCTCTGCTGTTCATATAGTTTTTGTCTTTCTGTTGTTGTTGTTGTTTATATGATTTTTATGTGTTGACTTGATGACACCTAACAAAAGACCTCCCAAAAAACAGCTGTTACTAGGTATTCCTGTTCCATTAGATAACTAAGGCATACGATGTAGGATAAATAAATACCTCTCTCAACTCAGTAAGCAAAAAAGGATAAATACCTCAATAGAAAAAGAGACGAAGTTCATGATCAAGGAATTAACAAATGAGAAATAAAGTGTACAAATGATCACAATATATGAAGAGATTATACATCTCATCAGTCAAGGAAATAAAAAATAAGATCAACAGGGGAGCTCTGGTGGCCTAGTGGTAAGGAGCTGCAACTACAATCCCAGAGGCGCATGGTTCAAATTCACCAGATGCTCTGCCAGGGAAGGAGGGACAATCTCCTCCTGTACCAGTCAGATCTGATTTGACGGTACACTCACACAAAAGTAATAAAATAAAATAAAATAAAATAAATTTTAAAAAAAAGATCAACAAAGAGTTTCTGTTTTCGATACTTGTGTTGGTGAAGAATAAGCAAACTACAATGCCAGGCAATTGGCCCTCACATCACTCACCTTCGACACTCATGGGAAGGTAAGGGGAATCAGTCCTAAAGGGCAGTGCATCAATAACTACAAAGATGTCAAATGTGCAGTCCTTTGTTCTTAAAAGGTCACAGAGATGAGTGAGAAGCTGCACACAGCCTTGTGCCCATGACTCATTTCTGCCCCATCTAATCTCCTCTTCTTTTTTTAGTCCTGGAATCCTCACCCCTGTGGGTGTTAGGTAAGCAGCTTACCTTGATGACCTTGAAAAGACATAACTCATTAGTCTTTGACGTCATGCTGGCCCTTGTCATGGAGCCAGGGTGACAAATTTCTATATGAACCCTGAATTTCTACTCACTCCCTGAGAGAAGACAGGCAAAACCCAGGAGCCTGCCGAGAGGACAGCAGGGTAAAGCTCCCTTGTCCTCTCCCCAGGAACCTTGTAGTGAAAAAACTACTGGTGTGCTTAAAATTAAAAACTATGAATTATAGTGAAAGATAATTTTGCAAAATAGGGACAACACAGAATCAAGAAGCTGTTGACAAAGGACTTCTCAGATTTGGAAAGTTTTAGAGGTTGATAAAGGAAACATGGTGAGTAAGTGCGTACAGCTGGAACGTTGTTGATGGATTAACATATTCAAATCTGCAGGCCCTAGGGTATGGGTTGACCACCTCTGTGAATACTGGTCTTCTTTGTCAGGCTGGTTGAAGGTGGCAAAATATTAGTTGTATATAAGTTTTCTGCAACAATTTTAAAATAAGATACAAATGCCCTCAGCTTTGAGTCGATTCTAACTCATGATATCCTTCCATTGGATTTTCAAGGCTCTAACTCCTAGAACATAAGTGTTGAGGACTCTCCTTCATAGGGTTGCTATGAGTCACCTGCGACTCGATAGCACTTAATAACAATAACATGAACACAGAGAGAGACCAGTTGGCCCAGTGGACAGAAAGTGATGCTACCAAGCCAAAGGCAGGTAACTTTTAATCCGCGGCCCTCGGGCCTTTCATTACTTTTGTTCAGACATTCCTCTAGGTCATATAGCCCTGGTGTACAAGTTGCCGCACAACAGTCACTTGTGGTTGCTGTGAGGCTGAACACTGTGACACTGATGTGTCAAATGTGTTAATGACTGGTTACCCAATGTAGACAATGTGGGGTGGAGCTCCCCGATTAAAACAAGCTTGGAAGCAGGAGTGTCATCCACTTCCCTAATAGCTTGCCTCCCTAAACACTATGAACCTGGAGAGAGGATGAGAGACACCCAAGCATTGAGTACTCTCCTTCATAGGGTCGCTATGAGTCGCCTGTGACTCGATGGCACTTAACAACAACAACAACAACAACAAATCTTAAAGGGAGCACACTGCTTCATTTTTCTCCCACTGAGCAGCTGGTGGGTTTGAACAACTGAGATTTCTATTTGCAGCCCAACTAAGACTCCTTTGTAAAGTAGTATCTGGGAAGAATTTCCAAGAACTGGCCAATCACCAAAATCACACATTGTATGGTACATTAGACCCTATAGATGCTTATAAGGAATTCTGGAAGCTTAATGGTAAGGAATTGTGCTGCCAACACAAAGGTAGGTGGTTTGAATCCACCAGAAGCTCCACAGGAGCAAGATGGGCAATCTCCTTCCTGCGATTTACTGTCCCTGAAAGTTTGCTGGAGGGTCAGTTACAGTTTGATTCTGACTCAATAGTCAACAACAACAGATGTCTATGAACCAGTTTCTGTGGTCTGCAAAGCTGAAATGGTTTCTGAGAAAGGTGAGCAACACTAGAGTTAGATCTGCATTGTACTGGTGAATTCTGAAAATATAAAATGAGCAAAGAGCTTGCTGAAAGAATAAACAATCACAAGTAAAATTGCTGTGTTTTTTTCTTAAGGAGGAGAAAAATAATTTGATTCCGAAAAGCTACAAGAATGTTTCTATTCAACAGCAATTTATTTAAACCCTAAGTGCATTGCTCTGAAGCTTAACCACAAGCTGTCTTTCTTAGCACCTGTTGTTGGTGGGTGCCATCAAGTAGAGTATGACTCGTAGCAGCTCTATGAACAATAGATCTGAATCCTGCCTTGTCCTGTACCATCCTCATTATTTCTGATATATGTGAACACATTGCTGTAGTCACTGTGTCAGTCCATGTCTTTGAGCATCTTCCTTTCTTTCAATGACCCTCTACCTTTCCAAACATGTTGCTTTCCAAGTATAGCTTTCCTAACAACATGCCCAAATTAAGCGAGATGCAGCTTAATCATCTTCTCCTCTATTAGGTCTTCACACTAGATGTAAGGCAAGGACTCAAAGAAGGGACCAGAGAAAGAATGCAAACTAAAGCAGCTTTATAAAGGAGGCTCCCGGGCAGAATTCCTTGGTCTGGAGAGAGAGACAGGCAGAGAGACAGACCAGGGAAAAGTTGCACTCTAAGGTGGGTTGGATAGGTTTTTAAAGTAAGGGCCTTCAGGGAGGGAAGGGAGAGACATCCCATTGTGGTTTAGCCAGGTGGAGAGGCCATTCACCACTTTAACATGTTGATAGTCTTTGAATCCTTCATTCTCCTCTTTGACCTTGGTCTGGGCCTGACAGCCTCCAAGGAGCATTCTGGTTGTACCTTTTCCAAGACGGATTTTTTAAAAAATCTTTTCGGTAGTCCCATGAGATATGCAGGACTCTTCCCTAACACCACAGCTCAAAGGCATCAATTCTTCTGTCTTTCATATTTATTGCCCAGCTTGAAATGCATAGCAAGTGATTGAAAAGGCCATGGTATGAATCAGGTGCATCTTAGTCTTCAAACTGATGACATTGCTCCTCAGTAATTTGGAGAAATCCCTGACAACATTGCTTTCCCAGTGCCATGTGTGACAGCTGATATCAAGGATGTTGATTGTGGATCCCAGTAAGATGGTATCATTGACAATTTTAATCTTTTCTCCATCTATCATGATGTTGCTTATTGGCCTAATGTGGAAGATTTTTGTCTTCTTGGTGTTGAGACATAATCCATATTGAAGGTCATAGTCTTTGATCTTTTGCAGCAAACATTTCAAGTCCTCCTCACTTTCAGCAAACAGGGTTGTTTCAGCAAGAAACCTTACTAGCCCCTGGAGAATTCTTCATATCTAGGGTAAAGATGCAGAAGAAATTTTAAAGATATAACAGACTGTATTGTATGGAATGTAACGGAGCAAGTTCCCAAATAGATCACCGAGCCAATTAGCTGAATTAACAAAGTTTATTTCTAGTTTGAACGTGGGCTCCTGCGTGCTGACACAGCAGCATCCAGCCGAGAGCCCTGAATTGATGTCTGCCCATCCTTTTATACCTCTGCTACTCCCCTGCCCAACCATACATGCCATGCATGACTGGCCATCCACAGTAGTTGCAGTATTTGTCCACCTTCAATTGGCTAGCCATAGCTCAGGGTGACAGTTTGGAAACCTATTTGAATCTTATAGCTTACTTCAGGTACAGGAATGCAGAAAATCCCTTGTGCCCTTAAAAAGAAGAAGAATTCCACTTTATGGCAGTTGATCAATCAGGGTGGGATTTACCACAGGTGGGGGTTGTTTGTTAAAAAACCACTCAAGCGGGTGGGGTGGGGTTAACTATACTTTACCAGAAACTGAGTTTCTGATAACTGGTCCTTTCATTCCCCACTGGTTTTTCTTAATAAATCAAACCATTGATTTAACAGTTTCAGTGAGATGCTGATAATGGGTTTGAGCCACTACGATTTTAAGGCTTTACATTCCTTAAGGCCTGAGACCTTTGGTCACTTTTATTTATTAACATCTTCCTTCCTTGAGTTGTTCATTGCCAAGCAGATTTTCTAGTCAAGATGGAGTTAGTTTTGCTGGTTTCATAGTACAGGGCTAAGCTTGCTTTACAAGGTAGCCAGGCCCCTAACAGTTCCCTCTTATAAAATATAGGATGTTGCCTGTCTTAGGTGGATATGAGACCTCAAACTCAAGTTGCCCGTCCTTGGGATCATAGCAGTCAATGCTACTCCCTGTCTTAGGATCATGAGTGAGTCTCATTCCTTGCCCATCTTTGGCTACACATCCTTC
>NW_006399805.1:8789855-8795694 GCF_000299155.1 Elephantulus edwardii
AAGGGACAAATGCTATATGGTGCCACTGTTGTAGAATGAGGCTGGCATTGGGGTGGGGGTAAGACTGAGAAAAACTGGATGAAATATGTTTATGGCATTGATGTCTATGGGGGAGAGAATAGTCTAAAAGTATTATATTTTAGGGCATTATTTTTATCGTAGGAGTATGCGATGAGGGTTGCAGAGTGGAATATTAATACTTTTATCAGACCTTTTTAAAGCTAAAAAATAGCATATAATTCACTTTTTGTACTAATTTACAAGGAGATCCACACATCTATGTAAGGAATTTGATCCGGGTATCACGGGAGGCCTTACGCTATGGCTCAAACTCCAATTGTGGGGCCCATTTCCAGGGTCCTCTCAGCCTGCCACTCGACATTAAAAGTGGGTCACTCTAGTTCACAAAACTTTCTTAGAGTGAAAGCATCTACTTGGATGCCGTATCCGGCCGCCCTGGAAGAGAAGTCTGAAAAGTTAGTTACCAAACACCCCAAAGGGGACGGTCTTTCCACCCTTGACTGTCCCACTCCCATTTTTTCGCTTGCACCTGTTTCGCTAGCACTGTTTGTTCCAGAACTGAGTAGAGAAAGAAAAAAGCCACACAAATCCACAGAAATAGAAAGACACTGTCGACAGAAAGACCATTGACAAACACAAATTCACAAAAATAGCAAGAGACACTGTTGACAACAAAGACCACGACAAAACCTGAGTCCGAAGAACGGCCTCTCCCATTCAGCAGACAAAAGAACACTGTTTATGGCTTCTCCCAACCAGCAGACAGACGAACACTGTTGTCAACAAAAACCATGGCAGAACTTGAGTCCTGACTGACAGACCTGGTTCGAGGGGTGGGTTTCTCTCACCTCCCACCCGCCGAATGTCTGAGGCTTGGGCCTCTCTCCCCTGAGATTCCGAACTTGCAGGTCACCAGACCGATGCGAGCTAATTCCGAACTTGCAGGACAAACCTGGGCTCTCACATGCCAGTGGCATCCACCTGAGAACCCAGGCCTCCAGACAAGCCAATTTCGAACTTGTGGGACAAACCTGGGCTCTCACGTGCCAGTGGCATCCACCCGAGAACCCAGACTTCCACGCGAGCTATTTCAGGACTTGTGGGTTAAACCTGGGCTCTCATGTGCCAGTGGCATCCACCCGAGAGCCCAGACTTCCACACAAGCCGAATCCAGGCAAGCCCCCACTTCCTCAGACACCTGGACGTTGGCAGTCATCACTGCCGCGGTCTTGGACTGGAAGTTATGCAGCATCCTGCCTCCCAACTGTCCAATTTCAAAAACCAGGGTGCACCAAACAGAATACAGATTAACCAGTTATCAGGCCTGACTTACCAGGTAGAAAGAATCCTACAGCAACGTCACAGTTACTCCACTGGCCGGCGATCAGGGTTTGGATGAATTTAGGGAGATCTCGCTGGGGCCTCCAAATGTAACGGAGCGAGTCCCCAAAAAGATTACTGAGCCAATTAGCCGAATTAACAAAGTTTATTTCGAGTTCAAACCCAGGCTCCCGTGTGCTGACACAGCAGCATCCAGCCGAGAGCCCTGAATTGATGTCTTCCCCTCCTTTTATACCTCTGCTACTCCCCTGCCCAACCATACACACCATACATGATTGGCCATCCACAGTAGTTGGGGTATTTTATTTATCCACCTTCAATTGGCTAGCCATAGCTCAGGGTAACAGTTTGGAAACCTATTTGAGTCTTATAGGTTACTTCAGATACAGGAATGCAGAAAATCCCTTGTGCCCTTAAAAAGAAGAAGAATTCCACTTTATGGCAGTTGATCAGTCAAGGTGGGATTTACCACAGGTGGGGATTGTTTGTTAAAAAGCCACTCTAGCGGGTGGAGTGGGGTTAACTGTACTTTACCAGAAACTGAGTTTCTGATAACTGGCCCTTTCATGGATGAAAAGTACAAAATGGAGTTGAGGAAGAATACAGCAGTTGTCCCCAGGCCTGATGACTACTTCAGAAACCTGATAACATGTAAGGGACCAGAGCAGAGACCAAATCAAACACCAGATCAGAAAGCAGACCAAAGACCAGACCGTACAATGGACCCTGATAATACTCTGGGCCTGATCACAAAAAGCTCAAACCCAAGTTAAGTAGCAGCCCCAAATTCTGAGAAAAATACCATCTTCCCTAGTCCTCCCTAGAGCCTCCATAAAAAGAAATGCCCTTGACTGTCCCTGTGCCATTTTTACCTTCTCTGCCTGTGGTCACTTGGCGTCCCTCTAAGGCCACGCAATAAAGGCCTGTTCATTTCTTGGAACCAACTTCTTTCTTTCTCTCTCTCTCACACTCAACTCTTTTTCTATCTAACAAGAGTCACGTAGGACAAGGAGCAACAAGGCATGGACCTTCATCAACCATTCTGTTCATATCAAGAGCCTTCTTTCTGTAATATTCTTTCTCAGGAGTTGCAGCAACAGAACATGTTTCTTCCAGGCAAACATATGAGATCCAGTCAACCTGGGAAGCTCACTTGAAATAGGTGTGGTTGGTGGGATGAACCCAGGGCACATGCAGGATGGTTGAGGAGTCAGCCTTATAGGCTGCAGTGCTTACTTATCTTATCCAGTCAGTCTCCAGCCCTCAGGTCAAACTGACACAGCCTTGGGCAGGGTGAACCATCTGGCCCAAGGCATGTGAGGACCCAGGCTTCTTGGCCTTAACAAAAACGAAACGAAACAAAACTCACTCTTAACAGGCAGCAGGACAGTCCTTGCCCTCAGAAGTTCCCTCAGAGCTGACCAGCTGCTCTTTGGATTGTTGTTGTCCATTTTGCTTTTTAATACAAGGCTACTCCTTAATGCCTAAGACTCAGTGTATGTGAAGACTGAATACTTTTTTAAATTAATTAACTCTTTTTTTCTTTGAAAGAGTACTTATAAGTCATGCTGGTTTTTCATTTAATCATTCCTGTACATTTTGTTTTACGACACTGTAATTACAACTTCTTTTGATCATTCATGTATATTTTGATCCTGTTAATTACAATGCTGGATAATGCATTGAAATACTGTCTCTCCCTTCATCCACATTATTCATTTATTTTTATTTCCCCATCCCTCCCTTCTGGTCCCTAGTAACTGTTCTCCATCCTCCTGTGATGTGTAAGCCTTTCCCTTGCTCTTTGTGAATGGTCTTAGGCCTTAACAGTCTTTTTGTTACTGATTTGTTTTGTTAAGCAGAATGTCTTCTGGACGCATCCACGTGTTTCCTGCTTCACTCTTTTGTAGTGCTGCTGACTTCTTTGTTTCACCTACTTTTCTGTGCTGAGTTAATTTCATTTACAGATTTTCTTATCATTTCTTTCAGTGTTGCTGCTTAGTTTTTTATATCTTCATGATTTTCCTCTTTATAATTTTGATGCGGTTTAATAATTTTCTTGAAGTTACCCTGTAAATTATTATTGTTTTCCCATGTCTAAAACAGTCTATTTTATCTTGAAATCTTCGTGACTGCCTCTGCATTTAGAAGTCATCAATTTCTATTTCACATGTGTCTATCGCCTCTTCTTGCTTTGTGGTTGTCATCATTAATGGGTTGATAACTCCGACTGCCTAGTTTTAGCCTCATTTCTTTTATATTAATTTGCGTGTCTAGGTTAGTTTGGAATGATGTAGTCCTGAATGTTAATTTTGGGCTGTTGGCTGTCGTTGTTGGCCCTTTAGGATTTCTTATAAGGTTGGTTTAGTTTCAACAAATTTTCTTGTTGTTGTTGGTTGCCATCAATCCGAATAGGACCCTTACTGACTCTAAGAACAACAGATCTGAACTCTGTCCTAGTCTGTGCCATCCTCACACTTTCTGACACACTAGAGCCCATTGCAGCAGTCACTGTGTCAATCCACCTGCTATAGTGTCTTCTCTCCTTCACTGACCCTCTGCCTTTCCAAGCACCATGTCCCTCTCCTACCAATATGCCTGAAGTATGTGAGGCAAAGTTTTATAATTTTTACCTCCAAGGAGCATTCTGGCTGCCCTTTATCCAAGACATATCTGTTCTTTCAGCAGCCCATGATGTGTTCAGTACTCTTCTCCAACACCACAGCTTAAAAACATCAATTCTTCTATAATCCTTATTTATCATCCAGCTCTCAAATGCATAACAAGTGATCAGAAAGACCATGGCCTGAATCAGGTGCACCTTAGTCCTCAAACTGACATCATTACTCCTCAATAATTTGGAGCAGTCCCTGACTTTCCCAGTGTTATATATCTCTTGGTTTCCTGAATGCTGATACCAAGAGTGTTGAGTGTACATCCAAGTAAGATGAAGGTGTTGAAAGTTTAATCTTTTCTCCAATTGTCATGATATTACCTATTGGTTCAGTTGTAAGAATTTTTGTTTTCTTGACATTGAAATGCAATCCAAATGGAAGGCTCTGTTCCTTGATCTTCTGCAACACGTGTGTCAGGTCCTCCTCACTTTCAGCAAGCAAGGTGTGTCATCTGCATAATGAAGGTTGTTGATGAGTCTTCCTCTGATTTTGATGCCACATTATTCTTCACAGAGTCCAGCTTCTCAAATAATTTGTTCAACATGCAGATTGGATAACTATGCGAAGAGACTACAACCCTGATGCAATTCTTCCTTGAGTGGCATCCACTTCTGTAATAGTGTGCCTCTGGAAACCCTATGACCCTGGAGAGAGGATGAGACACCCAAGTGTTGAGGACTCTCCTTCACAGGGTTGCTGTGGGTCACCTGCGACTCGACAGCACTTAAAAACAACAACAAGTGTTCATTTGCTCTGTTTGTATAACAGCCTCTTGGTCTGGGTATAGGTTTCACATGAGTACAATTAAGTGCTTTGGGATTCCCATACTTCTCAATGTTAGCCATAACTTGTTATGGTCCACACAATCAAATACCTTTGCATAGTTAATAACACTAAGTAGATATTCTTTTCATATTCTTTACTTTCAGCTAGGATCCATCTGACATTAGTAATCATATCCCTGGTGCCAAGGCCTCTTCTAAATCCTGTTTGCATTTCTGGCAGTTCCCTATCTATGTATGGTTCTAGCCAGTTTTGAATGATCTTCAACAGTATTTTGCTTGCATGTGATAATAATGATATTGTTTGATAGTTTGCACATTCTGTTGGATCAGCAACAACCTGCCTGTTTACCAGGAAGAGAACAGTTGCCTTCCTGAATTACTAATACTTAAATGTGAACTGTTCTTATCAGATGTAGAAATTACCCTCTTTTTACTAACAAAAGTGCATTGCTAAATGAGCTAGAGTTTCACCCTAGTATATAAGGCCATGGCCACTCCCGGATGGGGAGGTAGTCTTTGAGGCCGATACCCACTGTCCTCCACAGATCTGTAATAAAGTGCATTTATGGATATTGCAATCCGTTTGTCTTATTGGCAATTGACTACGGAAAGAACCCCTTGAGTTCAGTAATAGCACCTCCTGGAAAAAAGATCATCAGTCGAATCCCATTCAATTCACAGCCTTCGAAAACCCTCCAGAGGGTCAGCTATGAGTTGGTTCCAACTCAGTGCTGCTGCACAAAATGATAACATCAGTATCTTTCTCCCAGAGGTCACTCTGGACCAGAACCCCGGATTTCTTTAGTAACTGAGTACTTTAACCACTGCACTATGTTATTGTTGTTGTTGTTGTTGTTGTTATGTGCCATCGAGTCGTTTTCGACTCATAGCGACCCTATGCACAACAACCCTAAACCCTCCTCTATCCTGCGCCAACCGCACTGCCTCTGACACACCCATCCCGATTATCCCAGTCTCCGAATCAATCCATCTCATAGAGGGTCTTCCCCTCCTGCG
>NW_006399805.1:8798127-8806632 GCF_000299155.1 Elephantulus edwardii
ATTTTTCCTTGTCTTTTCATCTCCAGAGTAATATATCATATGGTCATCTGACTCAAAATGCCCCATGTCCGTCCATCTCATCTCTCCAATGCCTAATATGTCAATATTTATGCGTTCCATTTCTTTCTTAACAATTTCTAATTTTCCTACATTCATGGTTCTCCCATTCCATGTTCCAGTCACTAGGGTCTGCTTACAGCTGTTCCTCCTCCTTTGTATTTCCATACTTGAAAGTTCTACCTAGGTTGCCCAAAATCCCAGTAATCAATGCTCTTAATAAAAGTAAAAAAAGGTAGTTTATTCCAGCTTGTTGGATAAAAGGAGAAAGATAAGTAGAATGGGAAAATCAGGACAAGCTGACCGAGAAGCTAATCCTGAAGCTCCTTATTACAAGATATAATTAATCTTATAGAAAAATTTCTACAAATTACAATATTGAAGTCCATTTACATAAAAATTCTAGAGGGTGGCGTTCACACATTCTGCTTCCTGGTTTCTTAGGTAAGAAGAAAGGCCCTTTGATAAGGGTAGCAAGCCCATATCTACATTTTAGCAGAGAATAAGCTATTCAGAATATTCACAGAGACAGGAAAGACACCTTAGGTGTTACTTACTAAGGGGAAACTGTGAAGCAGGTGAATTTGTTTAGTCCAGGTTAACAGGCAATGAAAATGTAAATGAAGCAGACCATAAGCTTCGTCATCTTTTGTCTTTAGGAGTTACTTTGCTTTTAAGATGTTAATACTCTAGGTGCATAATGAAGAGGTTTTACTGCCCAGGTTGGGGGTGGGGCGGGATGAACAATAATCAACACCATGGCGGTTTCTGCAAATAAGGCGCTTGTTGTTGTTGTTGACCATGTTGTTGTTGTTGTTAGGTGCCATGGAATTGACTGGGATTCCTAGTGACCCAAAGAACAACAGATCTGAATCAGGTCCTGTCTTGTACCATTTTCACCATCTCTGATACACTTGAGCCCATTATTAAAGTCACTGTTAAATCCATGCTGTTGAGGCTCTTTCTCACTGATCCTCCATTTTTTTAAAGAATGAACTTCTTCTTCAAGGACTAGCACCTCCTAATCACATGACCAAAATGTGTGAGATGTAGCTTCATCATCCCTGCTTCCAAGGAGCAGCCTGCACACTTTCTGCATGATCAATACTCTTCTCCAAAACCACAAACTCAAGGTCCTTGATTCTTCTTCCGACTGTCATCTTTATTTATTGCCCTGCTTTCACATGCATAGCAAGTAATTGAAAAGACGATGGTTTAGATCAGATTCATCTTGGTCTCTAAACCAACATCCTTGCTCTTCAGCACTTTGAAGAGGTTCATGACAGCAGATTTTCCCAGTGTGATATATCTTTTCATTTCTTGACTGCTAGGATCAAGTTCGTTGATTGTGAAATGGCCACAGGCTTTCGGAATCAGCTCAATACCCAATGGCTATTTCTGAGGATTCATACATGGCTGTTTTACTAAAACAACAGGATGACTTAAAGAAGGTGGCAGAAGGGGTACACTAGAACAGAAGGCTTTGTGTTGGGGGTTGTGGGTGGCTAGGATTCCTAGAAGTTACTCTTACCCTTTCCCCTCGCTTCTTCCGAGGTCAGCTCAATATTAACCAAGCTTTTCCTGACCCCATTCTTCTTCCTTTGAGATCCAGCGCTGCATTTCAAACCCACCCAGTGGCACTCTGGAGGACAGGGTTGGGAATTTGCTGTCATGTCAAGATTACAGTCAAGAGAACCAGTTCTACTTTGTTATGGAGGTCACTGTATATCAGGACTGATCCACATCAATCTCAGAGCCTTCGGAGCTCCTGGGTGTTACTAATGAGAAGGTTGCTGATGTGAACTCATTTTGCCAGGTGCACCTCCAAAGGAAAGGTTGTGACCACGTGGTAGGTACAGTAGATTGATGGTTCAGAGCCAAACATTCAGGGAGGATTTAGCACCCATTCTACTTAAATTATTTCAAAAAATTGAGAAAGAAGGAACACTTCCAGAAGCAAGCATAACCCTAATACCAAAATCAGGCAAAGATAGTTCCAAGAAAGAAAACTACAGACCAATATCTCTGATGAATATAGATGCAAAAATCCTTAACAAAATCCTAGCCAACAGAATCCAAAAGCACATTAAAAAAATCACTATGACCAAGTGGGACTAGTAACAGGTATGCAGGGATGGTTCAGCATAAGAAAAACAATCAATGTAATTCACTATATTAACAAAGTTAGTAACAAGAACCATATGATCTTAACAATTGATGCAGAAAAGGCATTTGACAAAATCCAACAACCTTTCTGACAAAGACACTCAGCAAAATTGGAATAGAAGGGACTTTCCTCAACATAGTGAAAAGTATATATGCAAAACCAGAATGGCTTTCCTAGCCATTGACTTTAAAGGAGCTCTGGTGGCCTAGTGATAAGAAGCTGCACTGCCCCCAAAGGTGTGTGGTTCAAGTCCCCCAGCTACTCTGCAGGAGAAAAATGGGAAACCTCCTCCTGGGTCATTAAACTGCTTCTGAAAACCTGCTGGAGGGTCTGATATGTGTCATTTCCTACTTGATGGTACACAACAAGAACAACCATCGACGTTGGCTTTGACTTGAAGGCTGACTAGGGTGAGACTAATAATAACATGAATGACGTAAATAGCGTACTTGGGATGTTAACATGCAAATAACTTATACAGAGTGCTATGAGAGGACTGGATAGTGTTGCCAGCCTACCAGGCTTAAAGTGATCAGTGTCAGAGACTGAAAATGGGAATCTCGCCATGACCACGGAAGAGAATCAGAGCACACCAGGGACAGCAGCAGAGGCCAACTTGAGACGGAGCTGAACTAGAGTGGCTGAGCCATGGGGTCAGAGTCCAGGGACCTTACCCAGGCTTATTGGAGGGCTGAGGGGGAGACACCATAATGGGCAGTAGTACTAAAAGAGCCTTGTGACACTGATTCAAAGTGCCAAGGCTGGAGGTCAGAGGGCTTGTGAGCCTGCCTGAGAAGCTGTCCGGGCTAAAGAACTGTATCCTGCGTCCTAGATAAACTGTAACCTATTTGTTGTGGCTGTTGATTGCTGTTGAGGCGAGCTTGACCCATAGCGACCCTATGAACAAAAGACCTAAAGCCTTTCTGTAACGATCGTCATTTCTCAAAGTTCACAGAGTTTCTAGAGGCATGTAGTTTAGGAAGTAGATGCCGTTCCTGCTTCTAAACCAGTCTTAAACTAGGAGTTCCACCAAACACTGTCCACCATGGGTAACTGTTATGGCATTTGACACCCCAATGTAACCTATTACATCCTCTAATAAACTCCATATAGGCTGTGAGTTCTGTGTGGCCATTGCAGTAGGTTAGTCCATTTAGAAGCTGAGCAGCAAGAGAGATGTTTTTCAAAAGAATTGGTAGAAGATGATGTGGGAGCATAAAGGTATGTATGACTTCATGTCGTTGTTAGATGCCATAGAGATGGAGTATGGCCCATAGTACCCTATGAACAACGCTTTTGAGGCCTGTCCTATCTTGTGCTGGCCTCATTATCTTTAACATACCAGAGCCGTTTGCTGAAGTTACTGTGTCAATCCATCTGATTGAAGATCTCCTTGACCCTCCACTTTCCAAGCCAGGTGTCTTTCTCCAAGGAGTAGCTTCTCCTAACAATATAACCAAAGTATGTGAGATGAAGCAGAAAAGGATCAGCTACAATGTGGGAGTGGCCAAGTCTGACTTCTATTTACATCAAAAGGGGAACTGTCTCCATCAATAACATCCATTGTTGTTACTGTTGTTAGGTGCCGTCCAGTCAAGTATGACCCAGAGCGACCAGAAGAACAATAGATCTGAACCCTGTCCTATTCTGTCTTCACACTTCCTGACATACTAGAGCCTGTTGCTACAGTCACTGTGTCTATCCACCTGCTTGAGGAGCTTCTGTCCTTCACCAACCCTCTGCTTTTTTTTTTCCTCTCCAAGGAACATGCCCGAAGTATATGAAGAGAAGCTTTATCATCTCTGCCTCCAAGGAGCACTCGGGCTGCACCCTCTCCAAGACATATCTGTCCTTTTGGGGTCCACGGATGTTCAATACTCTTCTCCAACACCACAGCTCAAAGGCATAAATTCTCCTTCTGTCATTCTTATTCATTGTCCAGCTCCCAGATGCATAGCAAGTGATCAGAAAGATCATGACCTGAATCAGATGCACCTTAGTCCTGAAACTGACATCATTGTTCAGTAATTTGGAGAGGTCCCTGAAAGCAGACTTCCCCACTGCAATACGTCTCCTGATTTTCTAACTGCTGGTCTAACTGGTACCAAGACTGTTTTTTGTGGATCCAAGTAAGATGAATTTGTTGACAGTTTCAATCTTTTCTCCATCTATCATGATGTTGTCTACTGGTCCAGTGGTAAGAATCTTTGTTTTCTAGGCACTGAGATGCAATCCATATTGAAGGCTGTATTCTTTGTTCTTCTCCAATAAGTGCTTTAAATTCTCCTCACTTTTAACAAGGCTGTGTCATCTGCATAATGCAGGTTATTGATGAGTTTTCCTCCAAACTTGATGCTACATTCTTCACAGAGTCCAGCCTCTCAAATAATTTGCTCGGTATACAGATTGAATAGGTATGAAGAATACAACCCTGACGCTCCACTGTCTTAATTTTAAAACATGTAGTGTATTCTCTTGCTCTGTTCACACACAGCTTCCTAGTCTAGGTATAGGTTTCACAGAGCCTAATTAGGTGCTATGGGATTCTCAGTCTTCTCAATGTTGTCCACACAGTCAAATGCCTTTGCATAGTCAATAAAGCATAAATAGTCATTATTGTGGTATTCTTTACTTTCAGCCAGGATCCATCTGACATCAGCAGTGATATCCCTTGTTGCCTCTTTTAAATCCTTCTTGGACTTCTGTCAGTTCTACGTACTGACCTTGCTATGCACTGTTCTAGCCATTTTTAATTTTTTTAAAAAAATTTTATTATTTTGTGTGTGTGTGCCGTCAAATCGGATCTGACTGTATGGGAGCAGATTGCCCTTCCTGCTTCAAAAGAGCACCTGGTGGATTTGAACTGTGTACCTCTGGGATTGCAGTGCTGCAGCTTCTTGCCTCTAGGCCACAGAGCTCCCTTGTTCTAGCCATTTTTAAAAAATATTTTCTTTTATTGTCATTTTAATCAAAGTTTATAGAGAAGTTGGATTTTTTAGCCATTTTTAATAATCTTCAGCAGTATTTTACTCGCATGTGCTATTAAGATATTGTTTGATAGTTTCTGTTAAATCACCTTTGTTGGGGATAGGAACAAATATGGACCTCTTCTAATATGTTGGCCAGACAGGTGTCCTACAAATTTCCTGGTATAGACTGGTAAGTGCACCCAGGGCTCCATTTGTTAATTGAAACAAGTCAAGTTTATGTGTTGTTGTTGTTGTTGATATGTGTCATCAAGTCATTTGTGATTCATAGTGACCCTATGCACAATAGCTCTGAACCCTGCTCTATCCTGAGCCAACCTCATTATCCCTGATACACCTACCTTTATTTTCCTAGTCACTTAGTCAAACTATTTCATCCAGTGTCATCTTATCCTGCACTGTCCCTCCACCCTTCTGAGCATGATGTCTCTCTCCAAGGACAAGTCCTTCCTTGCAGCATGCCTAAAGTATGTCAGATAAAGCTTCAAAATTCTTGCCTTTAAGGAGTAGCCTATTTTCCCCTTCTCTAGGACAAATCTGTTTGTTCCCCTAGCAGTCCATGGTAAATTCAATGCTCTGGAGACCAGCACCACAGCTCAAAGGCATCAATTCTCCTTCTATCATACTTAGCCTTTGTCAGCTCTCTGACACATAGTAAGTAATTAGGCATAGCAACTAATTGTGAAGACCATGGCCTGGAGAGGCACACCTTATCTCTAGACTGACATCATTGTTCTTTGGTTCAGTCTTTGGATTTCCTGGCTGCTGGTACCAAGTGTTGATTGTGGAGCCAAGCAAGCTGAAGCTGTTCACAATCTCAATCTCTTTGTTGTCTATTATGATGCTGCCTATTGGCCCAGCGGTGTGAATCTTTTGTTGTTGTTGTTGTTGAGCTTCAATCTATATTGAAGACTGTAATCTTTGACCTTTTATAGCAAATGCCTCAGTATTCTCTTCAGTTTCAGCAAGCAAAGTGTGTCATCTGCATAATGCATCCTGATGCCACATTCCTCCTCACTGAGCCCAGCTTCCTGGATGATCTGTTTTGCATATAGATTGAGATGACATGGAGATACGATGGATAGCCATAGTCAGACTTGTCACCCCACATGCTCCACCTATTTTTACCTATTTTTGGTCTGATGTTTATTGCAAGACTCACAGACTTTACTCACAGTTGTAGGGTTTATTAGGAAATAAAGAGTGAGGGAGGTAAAGAATATCTCACAGTACAGGTCAAGGTTTAGTCCAACAGTCCTAAACCAGATTCACAAGACACAATTCCTTATTTTTATAAAGTCAAGATTCAGTTCAACAGCACAAATCCAGCCGGTTTTATGTCAGAACAGTTACAAGTCAGCCCTTCATCATCGAGTAAGCAAAAGATTTAACTGTGGCCTTCTTCTCCTGGCTCTCTCTGGTTACACCTTGTCATAGTTGGTTCAAAGCAGTGCTACACTCTCTTCACAGTCTCTCCACCACTGTTACTGCCTTTTCTCATGCTATGGAAAGCATTCTCTTATATTGGTCCCACAGCTGTTGATGGTTTGCAAGACCTCCTATCTACAGTTAAGGTAGCTGGAGATCATGCCTCCCATGGGGGCTAACATAGCGGCTAAAAAAGCCAATTTGCAAGGGTTCTGACATTTCATGAAGCTTTATAATCTTTGCCTTCAGGAGGTACTCTGACTGTACATTCTCTAGGACGTATCAGTTTGTTCTTCTGGCAGTCCATAGAATATTAAGTAATCTTCTCCAGCACCATAAGTTCAAAGGCATCAATTCTTTTTCTGTTATCCTTATCCATTGTCCAGCTCTCAGAAGCATAGCAAGTGACTAAAAAGACCATGGCCTGAATTGGACGCACTTTACTTCTCAAACTGACACCATTTCTCCTCAATAATTTGGAGTGGTCCCTGATGGCAGACTGTCCCAATGCAATTCATCTCCTAATCTCCTGATTGCTAGCACCAAGGGTGTTATGTGTGGCTCTGACTTCATAGAGATCCATTTTATCCCCTCATGTTTCCACTTGTGGAGTAGAGAAATTCAGGTGCTGTCATTTCCACGCTGGCTGTGTGGTCTCTATGAGGTTAAAAACCAGGTGGAGCACAGATCTGCTCTGACCTATAAGGGCAAGTTTTCCAGTTTACTATTTCATTTTGCTTTGTAAACATAAATTGTATTCTTTTTTCTCAATTATGTATGTTGTTATTATGTGCAACTGAGTCACTTGTAACTCATAGCGACCCTATGTACAATGTCTCTAAACCCCACCCTATCTTGAGCTAGTCTCACGGTCTTGGACACACTTAATACCATTACTGCAGTTACTATGTCAATCCATCCAGGATCTTTCTCTTCTACACTGTCTCTCCACCCTTCCAAAACCTGGAACCTCTGGGCTATATGCCCAAAGTATGTGAGATGGAGCTTCAGTATCCTTGCCTCCAAAGAGCCGCTTGTTTCCACCCACTCTAGTACAGACCTGTTTATTCTCTTAGCAGCCCATATGTTCAATACTATTCTCCACCACCATAACTCAAAGGCATCAATCTTTCTAATGTCACCCTTAGTCATTTTCCAACTCTCTGATGCATAGCAAATAATTGTGAAAACCGTAGCCTGAATCAGGTACACCTTAATCTCTAGACTGACATCATTGCTCCTTAGCACTTTGGCAGTGTCTCTGACAGTAGATTGCCCTAATGCAATTAGTCTGCTGGTACCAAGATAGTTGATTATGGAGATGATCAAGTTGAAATTAATAGCTTCAGTCTGTTCTCCATCTATCATGGAGCCAGTGTTGAATATCTTTATCTTCTTGATGTTAAGCTTCAATTCATGTTGAAGCCTGCAGTCTGTGACCTTCTGCAGCAAACTCTTCAGGTCTTCAGTTTCGCCAGGAAAAACTGGGTCATACTCATAGTAAGAGGGTCATTTCTAGATCTATCTTTAAGTACAATGTTGTAAGAGGATAAAATTCATATGCATACAAGGAAGACTGGTCAATATCATTATCATTCAAATATATGCACCAACTACCAGACCCAAAGAGGAAGAAATAGATGATTTCTACAAACTTTTGCAGTCAGAAAGTAATTGAACCTGCAACCAAGATGTTGTTGTTGTTGTTGTTATGTGCCGTCGAGTTGTTTTCGACTCATAGCGACCTATGTACAACAACCCTAAACCGTGCTCTATCCTGTGCCAATCTCATTGCCCCTGATAAACCCATCCCGAGTACCCCAGTCACTGAATCAATCCACCTCATAAAGGGTCTTCCCCTCCTGC
>NW_006399805.1:8806827-8809768 GCF_000299155.1 Elephantulus edwardii
TCAATAATAATGGGTTATGGGAATGCAGAAGTTGTCAATAATTGAACAACAAGGACTTGGTGACAGAAATGACATTGGAGATAGAATGATAGAATTGTGTACAATCAATGACCTGTTTACTGCAAATACCTTTTATAAAAAACATAAATGGCAACTGTACACACAGACATCACCTGATAATATGCACAGGTATAAGATTGATTACATCTGTGGAAGAAATCATTGGAGAAACTCAATATCAGCTGGGAAAACTAGGCCAGGTGCTGACTGGGGAACAGACCATGAACTAATCATATGCAAGTTCAACCAAAAGCTAGAGAGTTAATGTCATGTACAAAAGATTATTTCTCCCATTGTGTTTCTGTATGTCAACCTTCTAAAAAGTCTGGCCATTTAAAAAATGAAAAGTTGTTAGGGGAGCTCTGGTGGTCTAGTGGCAAGAAGCTGCATTGCAATCCCAGAGACGCTCGGTTCGAATCCACCAGATGCTCTGCTGGGGAAGGAGGGACAATCTCCTCCTGTACCAGTCAGATCTGATTTGACGGTACACACACACACAAATAATAAAATTGTAAAAAATTTGAAAAAAAGAAAAGTTGTGTAACTTCTCATATACCCACTGCCCTTGAATCATTTCTAATTCCAGCAACCCTATAGGATCGAGTAGAATTGCTCCATAGGACTTTCAAGATTGTAAATTTTTACGTTGAGTTGAAATAATACTTTGAGGGGTTTTTGTTGGAATTTTTTTTTAATTTCTATTTTGTGACAAATCTACCCCTCATTCTACACCAAATATTCCTAAATCAATCAGATTGACTCTGACCTTCATTGACTATAAAGAACATAGTAGACACAGCCAAAGTCTTCCCTGGTTGTCATCTTTACAGAAGCCGATTCCCCTGTCAAGCACATAGTCCATTTAAACCAACCACCATTCAGGTAGCAGCTTGAGGGAAGCCGAATATCAAATTTAATAATAGTAGACCAAATGCTGTATCGGGAAATGAGGGAGGCTTAATACAAGCTGAAGGTCACCTTGTGACACTAGGGCGTTCCCTAGGAGCCAACATTGTTCTTAGTTTTTATCAAATGAATCCCTCCCTCTTGAGATTAACATAAAGAGGAACTTGGCCTTACCTGTAAAAGATTTCACCATTATCCTTTGTTTTGTACTTCCTTGTGATTCTATATAAATACTCAGAGAAGCGTGGCTCGAGGTCTTCAGTCGAGAACTGCTGACCCCCTGTTTTACGCTCTCTACTCTATCTCATTCCTGGCTGTTTGTCTCTTTATTAATAATTATAAAATTATTCTATTCTTTGGGACCCTCGGTCTGCAGCAGCAGCTAAGTGCTTTAATCACCATACCACCAGAGTTCCGTAACATTCCTCATCCACAAGCGCACCACCAGTGGTTGATTTTAAGGCTGCACATCTTTGGGGAAAGAGCCCACCTTTCACCCCCAGAGCACCTGGTAGATTTGACCTTTGAGTTAGCAGCGTCAATAACACACCAAGTATTATTCATCATCATGGTCGTTGTTGTTATATGCTTTTAATTGATTATGACTAATGGTGATGGTTGTTATTATATGCTTTGAATTGATTATGACTCACAGGTGATGCTATGAACAGTGGATCTGCACTTTGCCCTATTCTAGCTGTGCTCATCAACTTTCAGATGCACAGCAAGTAACTGAAAAAATCACGGCTTGGATTAGGTGCACCTTAGTCTTTAAAATGACATCTTTGCTCCTTAACACCTTGAAGAGAGCCTTGACAAATTATCCCAATAACATGAATCTTTTGACTTATTTTTTTTTTAATTGCTGGTACCAAAAGTGTTGATTGTGGATCCAAAGCAAGAGGAAATTGCTGACAACTTCAATCTTTTCTCCATCTATCATGATGTTGCCTCTTCGCTCAGTGGTGAGGCTTTTTGTCTTCTGGGTGTTGAGATGTAATCCATATTGAAGGCTGCAGTCTTTGATCTTCTGCAGCAAGCGTTTCAAGTCCTTTTAGCTTTTAGCAAGCAAGGTACTGTCATCTGCATAACTCAGGCTGTTGATGAGTCTTCCTCAGATCCTTATGCCACATCCTTCTTCATAAAGTCCAGCCTCTCGAATGAGTTCTTCTGCATACCGAATGAACAGGCATGGAGAAATGATACAGCGCCGATGCACACAGCTTTTTAAATTTTACACTTTTGCTCTGCTCATTATAGAGGTAAGTAAATTCAGGTTGCAAATAAATGCTGCCTCCCTTCCCCCCTGCCCTGTAGTATTTTCATTTCTTCAACACTTGATACGCTCTGTCCACTCCCCAAAAACACCTTTGTTCGGGAGCCCCCAGTGCAGTAGAAAAGCAGTTGCATTCATACTGATAGCTATTTTATAGGACAAGGGTAGACCGGGACCACGGGATTTCCAAGACCAATTTTTTTTTTTTTTACTTTTTGTTGTGATTTGGGTGAAAGCTGACAGCAAATTGGTTGACCATGTACCAATTAACACATTTTCTTTTCCGAGCTGTGATATGCACCAAGCCTACTGCCATAGTGTCTTCCCGACCCGTGGCTGGTGGGTTCAACGTCCTCCTCCCCACCTTGTGCTAAGCCACCTTAACCACAGCACCACCAAGGTTCCTCCCAGAGTTTGGGAAGTAGTTTACTTAATTAGGGGCCACGAAAGGCGGGCTCCGCGCCGTGGGCGGGGCTGACTCAGGCGGGCCCAATCAGGAGCTCGCTGCTAATAGCAGAGTCAGGCTCCACCCCCCATAGGGCCGACGCAGGGGGGGCCCAATCAGAAGCTCGCTGGCTAACAAACGAACCTTCATCTCGGCACGAGAGCGCAACCCCACGGAGGCCCAATCGGTGGCCGTGGCCTCGCAGCTCGGGGGCGGGACACGAGAACTCCCCGCCCCCTCGGCCTCCCGCCGCC
>NW_006399805.1:8815327-8816641 GCF_000299155.1 Elephantulus edwardii
TATTTTTTGCTATTTCCTTCAAAGCAGCCTGAACTTCTTCCTTCATCACCATAGGCTCTTGCTCATATGTTGTTTCATGAAATTCTTTTGTGTCTGCCAAGTCCTTTCGATACAGTGACTCAGTATATTCTTTCCATCTTCTTTTAATACTTCCTGGATCATTTACTATTCTGCCTAAAAATCCTTGATTATAACAGCTTGAAGTTTGAATTTGTTCTTCAGTTCCTGGAGCTTAAGAAATGCTGAGAGAGATTGGCCCTTTTGATTTTCTGACTCCAACTCCTTGCACATTTCATTGTAATATTTTACTTTGTCATCCCGTGCTGCTCTTTGAAATCTTCTATTCAGCTCCTTAGTATCTTGAATTCTTCCTTGTGCTTTGGCTTCTCTGCACTCCAGTGCAATATTCAGAATCTCTTCTGACATCCAGTTTGGTCTTCTCTTCCTCTTCTGTCTTTGCAGTGACCATTTGCACTCTTCCTGGGTGATATCCTTGGTATCCTCCCACAACTCATCTGGTCTTCTCATTAGTGTTCAATGCCTCAAACTTGTTCCTGAGGTGGTTCTGAAATTCAGGTGGGATAGGCTCTCAAAGTAATATTTTGGTTCCCATGGATTTGGTTTATTTTTCCGCAGCTTCAGCTTGAACTTGCATATGAGTAGTTGGTCTGTTCCACAGTCAGCTCCTGGCCTAGTTTTCACAGTTGATACTGAGCTTCTCCAGTGGTTCTTTCCGTAGATGTAATCGATCTGATTCCTATGCATACCATCAGGTGAAATCTATGTATATAACCTGAGTTTGTGTCTCTTAAAAAAACATATTTGCAATTAATAAGTCAATGATTGTGTAGATCAAAACAAACTGTGTCTGACTCTGAGAAGAATGGGAATCCCTGAACACTTGATCGTGCTAATGTTAAATCTATACTTGGACCAAGAGGCAGTCCTCAGAACAGAGCAAGGAAACACTATGGTTCAAAATTGAGAAGGGGCGTACGCCAGGAATGTGTCCTGTCTTCATACCTTTTCAACCTGTATGCAGAACATATTATCCAGGAGGCTGGGCTCTATGAGGAGAAATGTGGGGTCAGGATTGTTGGAAGATCTGTCAGTCTGTGTTAGGCAGATTACACAACCCTGCTCGCTGAAACTGAGGAGGACCTGAAGCGCTTGTTGTAGAGGGTCAAGGAGTGCAGCCTTCAGTATGGATTGAGACTCAATGTCAAGAAGACAAAGATTCTCACCACTGGACCAATTGGTAGCATCAGGATGGATGGTGAAGAGATTGAGATTGTTCACAGCTTTAGCTTGCTT
>NW_006399805.1:8816741-8830559 GCF_000299155.1 Elephantulus edwardii
GATCGCCGCCGGTGCCCCCCGCGCGCGGGGACAAAGGAAGCCGGAGACGGGGTGTTGTCGCCTCTGTCCTCGCGGGCTCGGGCTTGCAGAGGCCGAAGCGGGGGGCACGGCCGCGTCCAGCGCCGGCCGCGGGGCCCGGGGAGGGGGGCGATCGGCCAAGTTGCGGCGGTCCTGCCTTTTGTGCTGGGGGGGGGGTGCTGCGCGGGGAGACTTTTGACAGGCACTTCCCGCCGCTCAGGTTAACAGGTTTGAAAGATGCCGAGGAAGTTGCACGGCGCGCGCGGTGCGGCCGCGGCTCGGGGCGGCGGGTCCCTCCCGATCACCGCGCACCCCAGGCCTGCAGCGGGAGCGGCCCGCGAGGGGGCTCGAACCTGCAACCTGGTGCACACAACGGCAGCCTCGCAGGGTGCCCCGTGGGTGGGGGACTGTGAGCGCGCGCCAGCCTGTCCAGTTACCCGCGGTTGACGGTGACAGTGGGGTAAAGTCCACCTTTGACCGGTGCATCCGCAGCATCCTCGGGGCAGTAGCCTGACACCCGGACCGCCTGCGTCCCCCGGGTGGACTGACAGTTACGTAATGATGGGGGTCAGCCCCCCACGACTGATGATGCACCTCGTCACCTCGCAGACCGGTGCCTGGACCTGACTTTCCTATAATTAGCTGAAAGATATAAAACTCCTCATGTTTTCAGTTAAGGTAACTTGGGAAATGTGAGTTAAAGTTAGCAGGCCTTATGGAGGGACGGACTGTCCACAAATAGGGAGCAGCCCGAATGGAAAATGGGGAAAGGTCACATTTACATACTTCGCGCGGCCCTGTGTTTGAATTGATTTTCTTTTGAGAAGGTTGGTCATTTGGTGCTAACCTGGTGTGTCTGAATTGTGTGAATGCTGTAAACTCATTACAATGAGTATTGTTAATGCCTTCTGATTAATATAACAGCATTTGTTTTAAATGATTCTGGCCTGGAGGAGACTTTGTGTTTTTTTTTTTTTTGTTTTTTAATTTTTCTACTAGTTTATTTACAATAAATATTCAAATACAAATTTGAACAAATTATTTCAATTTCCCTCATGGAGGGGGAGACCTTTTACCTCTTAACAAGTTAAAAATATTTAACAACTTCTCCCCTTTTGGTTATCTCGTAAGGAAACTTCTTGTTTTCTCATCTTCACGTGAGCCCTTCTCTTCACCCATTTGCACAGATGTATGGGATCAATGGCTTCTTCATGACTTCTTTGTTGTTGCTGATGAATGCAATTATTTGCTGAATATGACAGCATTTAAAAACATTAACGTTTTGTGCAAACAAAAGCGACACTATAACAAGAACTATTATGACTGTAATTCTTCAGGATGGAAGATTATAGTAAAAAATTGCAGGGTTCTAGATTAAAAGATCAATTGTGTTAGTCTTTGATTGCAGTTTTGGTTTTTTAGTCATATTTCTAGGATGTGTGGTATTTTTGTTTCTGCTAAACGAGAGTTACTTGTGTAAGTGCAACATCTCTGGTGACAGTAAATAGACTACCTTGTATGAGTAAGTAAAAATCTAAACCTATTCTGTTGTCTAGTACTACTCTGCAAGATAATTTGATATTTTTCCTATTTGGAATAGAATAGTTAAAATTATTAATAAGGAGGTCAGTTTAGGATTCACTATATATGATACAGTGAGATAATAGAATTAACTAAGACATTTGTCTTAATTTCTAATGCTGCTGTAACAGAGATACCATTAATGAGTAATTTTAAAGAACAGGAATTCATTTAGAAATTAAGTTTAGGAGAGAAGCCCAAATGCATGCCACTGGCTTTTCGAGGAGGATCTCTTTGTATCTTTTGGGGAATCACACTTCCTGTATACTGGTCATTCCATGATTCCTTGGTGATCCCTTTGTTTATACTGTTTTGCTTCTGTGCTCACTGTATTTGTTTGCATGTTTTCTGTTAATAAAATTAGAGGGGAGCTCTGGTGCCCTACTGACAAGAAGCAGTGCTGCAGTCCCGAAGGCACACAGTTCAAATCCACCAGATGCTCCGCTGGAGAAGGAGGGGCAGTCTCCTCCTGTGCCAGTAAGATCTGATTCAAACTTACACGACAAGTTTAAAAAAAAAATTAGAATAGCACACTTGATGGGAAGCATAGTTGGGAAAATGTATAATGCACAATTTACATACAGTATGGCTATCTTTTATATCTAAACACCTCACACTAATAGTCTAATTAACATAACACAAGGTAGAATTTACAACACGTTTGGAGGGCATGATACAGTCCTTATCATCACCCTGGGAAGAAGAAGGAGAATCCATCTGGTTCTTAATTCATATTTTTTTTTTGGTAGCTATTAAGCTAATGACATCTTCTACTTGTCTTGAGATAGTTGTTTAAGCTCAGTGGGTGTATCCTTTTGATACACAGTCTCAAGTGAGTTTAAATCTTAAGCCATCTGAAAGTCTTGCTGGATCAATGTACTTAGTCTGGAGACATGTGCCCAGGCATCTATTCTATTGAGTTCCATTACTGTGAGTGGTGACCATTTTTGAGTGATGTTTCCTGGTAAGTGGAGCTAATAATGTTAAATTTAAAGATTAAAAATTTAAGGATTACTGAGCAGTTAAATGGTTGTTGTTAGGTGTCATTGAGTATGACGCATAGCAACCCTATGAACAGCAGATCTGAACCCTGTTCTATCCTGTGCCATCTTCACACTTCATGATGCACTGAGGCCCGTTGTGGCAGTCACTGTCAGTCCACCTGGTTGAAGATCTTCAACCAGGAATAACTTCTTTCATTCTCTCCAAGGAATAACCTCTAATAGCAGCATGTCCAGACTGCTAGATGAAGTGTCATCATCTTTGTCTCCAAGGAGCATCCTGGCTGTACTTTCTCCAGGTTTGTTCTTTTGGCAGTCCCTGGGATGTTCATTACTCACCACAGCTCAAAGACTTGTCATCCTTACTCCTTAAGAGGTAGAGATTATTTATGTTTTCCATGTAAGGGAAGGAGAACTTGCATCCTATCCAGGATAAAAAGATCCTGTGTCTCTCTGGAACAAATGGCAGATGTGCTTGTAAAAAAGTGGGGTTCCCCAAGTTTGAGTTCGTGTTCTGTAACACAAGCCACTTAATTGTGTGTAGGTATCATTAGCCGGTGCACTTCACCTGGCTTTCTGGGAATTAATGCAAAAGTTCTCATTCTTTGGTGTACGCTATCTCGAGTCACTAGTAGGTTCCCTTACTTTCCAACTGTTGAGTCTTGTGCCTCTGTGAGCATTCATGAAACTGTCCTATGCTGTTTTAATAGCTTGCAAGCACATTTCAAACTATGATGATGAATTAGCATGTGTGAAACTAGAACCTTAATTCTTAACTTTCAGACATTTTAAACTTTCTATATCTGTGTATCTAAGGCTTATCTTTAAAAGTATCTTTCCTAATGGATGGAAATCCAAGTTCTCTATAAACTTTCATTAAAATCTCAAAAAAAAAATGGTGCACCCACTATGGAAGGCTCTATGGGGCTTTCTCAAAAAGTTGCAAATAGAAATACCATTGGACCCAGCAATTCACTACTGGGAATTTACCATAAAGAAACCATAACTGCCACCCAAGCAGTTATATGCACACCCATGTTTATTGTGGCTTTGTTCGCAGTAGCAAAGAGCTGGAAACAACCTAAGTGACCCCCAACAAACGACTGGATAGAAAAGGTCTGCTATATTCACACAATGGAATATTATTCTGCATTGAAAAACAAAGAACTCATGAAATACACAAAAGGGATGAGCCTGGAGGACATTATGCTGAGTGAAATATTTCAGTCACAAAAGAACAAATACTGCATAGGGCCACTATTGTAAAACAGGACTCTGACATTGAGGTTGGGGGGAGACTGAGAAAGAGGGAATAAAGAAGGCATTCTTGATTGAAACAGATGAGGGCGAGAACTGTTTAAAAGGGATATGTGATTAGGTATTATTGTCATGACAAGAGTCCAGAATGAAGGCTGCATAGTGGAATGGACTGGCTGGGGGGATTATAACAATGAAAGAAGTCTTCTTTTACTTTTCTGAGAAAAGAGCAAATTTGGGGGAAGAGGGGTGGACAGGGAGAAAAATGCAACAAGGAATGACTGGAAATCCAAAGTCTCCGTAAACGTTCATTAAAGTTAAATAAAGAAAAGGAGAAAAAGTTGCAAATAGAAATACCATTTGACCCAGCAATTCCACTACTGGGAATTTACCCTAAGGAAATCATAACTGCCACTCAAGCAGATATATGCATACCCATGCTAGTTTTGTTCACAGTAGCAAAGAGTTGGAAACAACTTAAGTGCCCGTCAACAAGGGATAGAGAAGCCATGGTATATTCACACAATGGAATACTATGCTGCATTGAAAAACAAAGAACTCATGAAATATTATACAAAATGGGTGACCTTGGAGGACATTATGCTGAGTGAAATATCTCAGACACAAAAAGACAAATATGGCTTAATGCCACTGTTATAAAAGAGGACTGACATGGGGGTTGGGGGGAGACTGAGAAAGATGGGATAAATCATGTATATTGCATTGAAACAGATGAGGGAGAGAACTGTTTAAAAGGGATCTATGATTAGATACTATGTTATGACACGAGTGCAGAACAAAGGTAGCATAGTGAAGTGGACTTGGGAGGGATTGAATAACAATGAAAGAATTTTCTCTTTTACTTTTCAAAAAGAAAAGCATACAGGGGGAAGGGGTGGGCAGGGAGAAAAATGCAACAATAAAGGAGCAGAAATCCAAAGTCTCTGTTAACTTTCATTAAAATAAATTTAAAATAGAAGAAAAAAATCAGTAAAGGCTTTCCTATCCAGTGATTAACTGTTCATTTTGTGTGCTGAAGTATTTATCGTATTGAGAGAGGATTAGGATGGGATACGAGCTTTACCCTACTAGGTGCAGCACATTTCAGAGTGCAATACATGGGATGAATTTTACCATTTCTGCTCTTCATGATTCTGATGAAGTTGAGTGTAGGCCCCCCCTGGATGAAACTACAATACCAATAGCAGTTCTGCACATAAATGAGATGGTCATTTGTCAACCTGGAGGCAAAACAATGGGAAGTGACAAGAGGGAGCAGGCTCCTAACTCTAGTACGTTGTCCTGGGGGTACAGAGCTAGGGAGGACCCTGCACACTACCTGCTTGCCTTTTCTTTTAATGAACGTCTGTTAGTGTAAAGTCTCTCTTAGATTAGATATTGACAAATAATTACCCCCACCACCACCCCCTATATTGTGTGACAACCAGAACAGATTTTGTTGAGGCCACGTAAATGTTACAGTTTGTATTCTTCTCTTTTGTTGTTGTTGTAATGTTCCATCTAGTCTCGAGTTTGTATTCTTTTTGTTTTTATTGTAATGTTCCATCCAGTCTCCTGTGACTCATAGTGACCCTATATACAACAGCACTAAAGTCTGCTCTATCCTGTGCTAATCTTATCTCTGACACACCCACCCCCATTACCCCAGTCTTCCTCTTCTTGGCTGTCCCTCCACCCTCCCAAGCATGACGTCCTTCTCCAAGGACTGGCCCCTTCATGTCCAAAGTATGTCAGACAAAGCTTTGGAACCCTTTCCTCCAAGGAACAGCCTGGTTTAAACCTCTCCAGAACAAACCTGTTCATTCCCTTAGCAGCCCATAATATATTCAGTACTCTTCTCCAACACCACAGCTCAAAAGCGTCAATTCTCCTCTGTCATCCCCAGTCATTGTCCAGCTCTCTGATGCATGGCAAGTGATTGCAAAGACCATGGCCTGTATCAGGCACACCTTTGTCTCCAGACTGATATCATTGTTCTTCAGTACTCTGGAGAGATCTCCTCCCAGCAGACTTTCCCAACACAGTATGTCTTTTAATTTTCTGGCGGTTGGTGCCAAGAGTATATTGACTGTGGAGTCAAGCAAACTAAAGCTGTTAGCAATCTCAGTATCCTCACCATCCACCACAATGCTGCCAGTCGGTCCAGTGGTGAGAATCTTTGTTTTTTTGTTTTTGTTTTTAATTTTTCTATTTATTCAAATATTTATTGAAGAACTAGGGAGATAAAAAGTTTATAAAACATGTTCAAAAAGGTGAGGTCAGTGCACAAGTGAAAGACAGAGTATGGTTCACTGAATCACAGCAGTCAGTAGAAAGTGCCTTAGGAAATCAAGAATAAAGATTGCTTCCAGCCTGCACAAGGGTGTGGTTGGGTGGCAGATCAGGAAAGGGGGGAGATTCAAATAGGAGACTTCAGTCTGGATTGTTGATGATACTCGGTATCGACTGTAATTGTCTCTCCTTTTTCTCTCCCCATCTTTGGGCTTAATTTACCAGTAGTGCCCAGGACTGTTCAATGCGCTTTTTCTATACTTGCTTGCATTTCTGCTTTAAAGTCTTCTGCAGAAATAGGCCCTTTTGGAGATTTGGGAGTTTTTTTCCTGTTTTTTGAAAGATTCTTGTCCTTTCGATCGTGGATTTGATGGTTTTGAGTCTTTTCCATTCTGGTTTGATTTTTGTGCATTTTTGGCTGGAGTATCCCGTATAGGTTTCTTCACTTTTTCTTCAGCCTCATCATCTTCATCGTCATCGTCGTCGTCATCATCGTCATCCTCTTCATCAGTGGCAAGTTTCACCTTTTTCTGTGGAATTTCGTTACCACCTGCAGGGGCAGATCTCTTTCCTGATGTACTTAGGAGTTTCACATCCTCCTCCTCCTCATCTGACTCTGCATCTTCCTCCACAGCTACTGAGTGTTGTCCACTTACATGCACAGGCCCTGAGCCACACTTCAATCGTAAGACGACAGGTGATGTTATTTCAAAGCCCCCAAGCGAAACCGTTGGCTGTACAGACATTTTCAAAGTCGCCAGTGTTCCTTTAATTGGGCTGCCCTCATAATGCATTGCCTCTGCTTCAACAATGTGCAATTCATCTTTTGCACCTGCCCCTAAACCGGCCGTTCTTAAAGATAACTGGTGCTTATTTTCATCATTATCCACCTTCAAGTGATAATCTTTGTCAGCTTTCACTTCACAACCGAAAAGGTAATTTAGGGGCTGCAGGGGCTCATGTCCATATCCATTGAATCTTCCATGGGTTCGTGGCTCATGTTTATGTGGGAGAGGACGGCAATAAATCAGCACTGTTGCAGAGAACAGCCGCACAGGATGGAATCACAGCAGGGTGAGAATCTTTGTTTTGTTGATGTTGAGCTTCAATCCATATTGAAGGCTGCAGTCCTTGACCTTTTGCAGCAAGTGCTTTAGGTCCTCCTCTGTTTCAGCAAGCAGGGTTGTATCATCTGCATAACACAGATTGTTGATGAGTCTTCCTCTAATCCTATCTTGATGCCACACTTCTCATAGAGGCAGAACACAGTGCAGCAGGGAAGATGAGGCATAGGAGGGGTGACGGGGCACAGGAGGCGGGGACTCCACTCCCCCCACCAAACCTTACACGCCTTTTCCCTTTTAGATTTACATAAAAGTTGTACACTTCAGCCGCGGTTTGGTTCTCACTGGTTTGGTTTGGTTCTCAGTGGTTCAGAAGTCATGAAATGATCTAGTGTGGCAGTTGTGTACTGATGTAGTCATCTACCATGATGTGATTAGCCTTGATCTGATGTCAGGATCAGGGTGTGTTGCAGCTCCCTATTTGAGGTCACAGTCCTGATCCTATGTAAGGATCCTGGGGTGTGATCTTTCATAAAAGATGAAAGAGCCTGCACTCAACTTTCTTAGATCATCAGGGAAGATTGATGCTAAGACCCATGCAGGTCCCCTACTCCAGTGTTGAAAGTTCGAGACAAGTATTTTCCACCAGAGAAAGCATCCTGGAGAACCAGCACTCTGAATTGGGACTTTTAAGCCTCCTACATTGTGAGAGAATAAATTTGCTAGGGCCGTTTTGCTGTAATATCTAATAGAATCACCTTTTCCTTGTTACAAATCTAGATTTCTTAAGTTTAGAGAAAGAACTGTGGTGGTGGCAGTACATGAAACTACTAACCAGAAGGTTGGAGGTTGAAATCTACTGGCTGCACTTTGGTAGAACGATGAGACTGTTTCTGTAAAGATTTAACAATCTTTGTAACTCTGGTACAGTTCTGTCACGTGAGTTTGACTCACAGAGCTTGGTTTTGATTTGTTTCACCCAGAGAGGCTGGTTATCCTTGATTTTATGTAGTTTTGGAATTTCAAGGCATAATCTTAAATCTTAGTATTTAACTAAAGCAGAATTAGTACTCTGAAACACAATTGATCATAAGAGAATTCTTCAGAAAATGAAGACCACAATGTTAGGTTTAATGTGATAGTTGTAAATAGTTTCAGACCATAGTTTCCCTTTCTCTTAAGTACTTTTTTAGCTCCCTTTATACTTTTAAGGTAAATGAATAGGAAATAAATGCCAACATTTTTATTAAAGATATAATGCCTGAGCTATGTATAAAAAGGAAAAAGAATAAAACTAATCTATAAGAACACAAAAAAGGATTACAGTTTATAAATACTGAGACTTAACTGCACTAGCCTGCAGTGAACATATATTTCCAGAGCACCCCCTGGAGGCAGGACCAGATGTGCCCCTGAGAACATGGGTCTAAACTGGTGAAAACTAGACATGATCAGGAATGAGAAGTGCCCCGATACTGAAGTTGGCTTGCATAGAGCCTTGACTGAATGCATTTATGTCCATGAAAGAATAGAACGGCTTAGTTCTCTAGTGTGCCTGTAACAGAAGTACCACAAGTAGGGAGCTTTAACAAATGGAAAACTGTTTTCTCATTGTTTAGAAGGCTTGAAGCCTGGATTTAGGCTGCTGGCTCTAGGGGAAGGCACATCTTGGCTCTGGAGGAAGTTCTCCCTCCACTTCTCCCACTTCCAGTTTCTTAGCTTGCTTGTTTGATAAGCTAAGAAAGCATCCTCCTCAAGGTAAGCCACAATTTGTTGTGATCCACACAATCAAATGCCTTTGCAGAGTCAACAAAACACAGATAGACGTTCCTCTGGTACTCTTTGCTTTCCACCAAGATCCGTCTGACATCAGTGATAATGTCTCTAGTGCTATGACCTCTTCTAAACCTAGCTTGTATTTCCGGTAATTTTCTGGTGATGTGCTATTCTAGTCATTTTTGGATAATCTTCTGGATTTTGCTTGCATGTAATATTAATGATATTGTTCAATAATTTCCACATTACCTGGTCACCTTTTTTGGGGAATGGGAATAAATATGGATGTTTTCCAGTCAGGTGTCCAAGTAGTTGTTCTCCAGTTTTCTGGGCACAACCTGGTGAGCACCCAGAACCCTTGATTGCACTCATGTGAAACCTATACTCATACCAGGAAGCAGTTCTCAAAACAGAGCAAGGAAACAGTACTTGGTTCAAAGCCAGGAAAGGAATATGTCAGGGCTGCATCCTGTCTCTATACCTTTTCAATCTATATGCAGAACAGATCATTAAGGAAGTCGGGCTTTATAAGGAGAATCAGGATTGGAAGAAGGCTGACTTATCAACAACATCTGCGTTATGTAGTTTCTTGCTGAAACTGAGGATGACCTGACGTACTTGCTACAGAAGGAGGTCATGGACTGCAACCTTTAATAAGGATTGAAGCTCAACATAAAAAAGACAAAGATTCTTACCATTGGGCCAATTGACAGCACCATGCTAGATGGAGAAGAGATTGAGGTTGTTAACAATTACAGCTTGTTTGGCTCCACAGTCAGCACTCTTGGCACCAGCAGTCAGGAAATCAAGACAAATTGCACTAGGTAAATCTGCTGTCAGGGACTTATCTAGAGTACTGCCGTGTCAGTCTAGAGACCAGGGTGTGTGTGCCTGATCCAGGCCTTGGTCTTCCCAGTTACTTGCTGCTGTACATCAGAGAGCTGGCAAATGACTTAAGAATGACAGAAGAGGAATCAATGACTTTGAATTGTCATGCTGGGGAAGAGTCTTGAACATACTATTGACTGCCAAGAAAACAAATAGGTCTATCTTGGAGAGGATTAAACCAAGGCTAGGACTTTGAAGTGCCATCTTAAATACTTCACGTGGTCAGGAAGGACCAGTCCTTGGAGAAGGACAACATGCTTGGAAGGGTAGAGGGATAGTGCAAGAGAGGAAGACCCTGGATGAGAAGGATTGATACAATAACTGGGGAAATGAGGTTAGATGTGTCAGAGTCAGTGAGACTGGCCCAGAACAGGGCAGGCTTCAGAGCTGTTGTACATAGGGTCACTATGAGTTGTAGGTGACTCGATGGCACATAAAAACAACAAGATAGCATATCTTCTTTAGGTACATCACTAAGTCGGGGAACAAACTGATCCAGAAGAAACATTTTAACACTGAAAGAGCTTGTGGTATTGACTTGCTGTTGAGGGAAAGAATAGCATATTTCAAGAGCTATTTTTAAATACTGACAGGGAGAGTAATCCAATACAATAATCCATCAGTTTCCTGAAATGTCTTTATAGGCAATGTATAAGATAGTTAACTTTTTCTTTTACACAATGTACAATAGTAGTTAAAATCTGTTTCCTGAAGCTTTGTCAATAAAGCCTCTTGTGATTGCAAAAAAAAAAAAATCTGTTTCCAAAATGTTCCATCTCTTTTCCCCCTCCTTTTTTTTATTTAAAAAAAAAACTGGTTTTCAACATGGTTAACTGTTTTGAGATTTAATTTCCTTAGATTTTTAAAAAAAATTTCTTGTGATTTTGGTAAATATTTATACAGTAGTTTAGGTTCTCATCTAACAGTTTGTACTCAAGTTGTTCATTGGCATGATTGCATTCTTCACAGCATGTGAATACTATCATTTCCACCCTGTTTGTTCCTTTCTACTTAATCAAATTTCCCTTCCTCCTTAAATTCTTATCTTTATTTTAAAGTAGTTAATTATTTGGGAACACACAGCTGATTTTTTAGACTTCTAGGAGGAATGTGGCATCAGGATTGGTGGAAGAATCATCAACAGCCTGCGTTATGCAGATGACACAACCCTGCCTGCTGAAACTGACGAGGAACTGAAGCGCTTGCTGCAGGTCAACGACTGCAGCCTTCAGTATGGATTGAAGCTCGACATCAAGAAAACAAAGATTCTCACCACTGGGCCAGTGGCCAATTGGCAGCATCAGGATGGATGGTGAAGAGATTGAGATAGTTAACAGTTTTAGTTTACTTGGTTCCACAGTCAAAACTCTTGTTAACAACAGCCAGGAAATCAAGAGATGAATTGTATTGGGAAAGTCAACTGTGAGGGACCTCTCCAGAGTACTGAAGAGTAACAGCGTCAGGCTGGAGACCAAGGTGCACCTGATCCAGGCTATAGTCTTCACAATTACGTGCTATATGTCAGAGAGTTGGACAGTGAATAGGGATGATAGAAAGAGAATTGATGCCTTTGAGCTGTGGTGCTGGAGAAGAGTGTTGAATTTACCATGGACTGCTAGGAGAACACAGGTTTGTCCTGGAGAGGGTGAAGCTGGGCTGCTCCTTGGAGTCAAGGATTCTGAAGCTTCATCTCACATACTTTGGGCATGTTGCAAAGAGGAACTGGTCGTTGGAGAGGGATGTCATGCTTGGGAGAGTGGAGCAATGGCACAGGAGAGGAAGACCCTCAATGAGATAGATCAGTTCTGTGATTGGGGTAGTGGGAATAACCATGTCAGAGGCGATGAGGTTGCCACAGGATAGAGCAGCATTTAGGGCTCTATACATAGGGTCGCTATGAGTCGCAAGCAACTCTATGACACATAACAAACAACAACAGTTCTTGATGAAAACAAAGTGAGTTATAAGAGAAAAGCAAAGGATCAATAGCACTTTGATATTTGAAGTGTGCTCAGAACATGTCACAATCAAGTTAGTAAATTTACTGAACTCTTTAAGTAGTATTATGGAAAAATATGAAAGTATAAGATCTATGTCTCTGCCTCCAATGTCCTTCTAATCTAATAGAGTGAAAAGTTAATATATAAAAATAGAGGAACAAACTTTGTTGAATAAAATACATATCATTATATATACATATAGTTTAATACATTTGATATTGTAGCAACAGGCCATTTCCGATATCTCCAAAAATTCCCTACTTGTTCTCCAGAGAATTTTTTCCTTCCTGAAACTAGATCTGATGTCAGTTTCAGAAGTTCACGGAAATGGAATAATATCCTTTTTTTTTTTTTGCTGGTTTTGAGGAACCCTGCTGCCAACAGAAAGATAGATGGTTCAAGTCTACCAGCCAATGGGCATTCATTTCTCATGCAGTTGCCAGAGGGTCTCTTCCAACTCCATGGTATACAACAACATTGACCTTAAAGATGGGTTAGGAAAAAAAAAAGATGGGTTAGAAAGAATGAACTTAATAATACTGAATTAAACTATAGCTCTAATTTTGCTGTTTAATTTCTCTTGCCACCGTTTTATATGTTTTAGTGTAGATATTTTATGATGTTACTTGAAATAGTGTCTTCATTTTTTAATTTTTATTTTTTGTGTGTGTACCATCAAATCGGAGCTGACTGGTACAGAAGGAGATTTCCCCTCCTTTCCAGCAGAGCATCTGGTAGATTCGAACTACATACCTCTGGGATTGCAGTGCGACTTCTTGCCACTAGGCCACTAGAACTCCTCCCTTTTTTTTTTAAATCAAAACTATGATACATCATCTTACTCCAGTAAGAATAGGAAAATTTAACAGAACAGCAAACATCAAATGCTGATGAGGTTGCAAAGAAACTGGAAGCCTTATTTACTGTGGTGGGAGTGTAAAATGGTGCAACCGCTATGGTAGGCTGTATGGTGCTTTCTCAATAAGTTGCAAATAGAAATACCATTTGACCCAGCAATTCCACTACTGGGAATTTACCCTAAAGAAACCATAACTGCCACCCAAGCAGATACATGCTCACCCATGTATATTGTGCTTTTGTTCGCAAAAGCCAAGAGCTGGATGAAGTGCCCATCAACAAACGAACTAATAGAGAAACTCTGGTATATTCACACAATGGAATACTACACTGTATTGAAAAACAAGGAACTCGGGAAATATTGTGCAAAATGGATCAGCCTGGAGGACATTATGCTGAGTGAAATATCTCAGTCACAAAAGGACAAATATTGCATAGGGCCACTGTTGTAAAATGGGACTGACATCGGGGTTGAGGGAAGACAGAGGAGGGGAAGAATTATGTATATATACTACATTGAAACAGATGAGGGAGAGAACCATTTAAAAGAGATACATGATAGGGTATTATTGTCATGACAGGAGCCCAGAATGAAGGCTGCACAGTGGAGTGGACTTGGAGGGAGGGATTGCATAATAGTAAAAGAGTTTTTCTTTTGCTTTTCAAGGAAAAGAGTGAATTGGGGGAGAAGGGGTGGGCAGGGAGAAAAGTGCAACAGTGAATGACTGGAAACCCTAAGTCTCTGTAAACGTTCATTAAAATTAATAAGAAAGGAAAAATAATTTCTTTGTGTGTGTGTGTGTGTGTGTGTGTGTGTGTGTGTGTACTGCCAAATCAGATCTGCCTGATACAGGAGGAGTTTGCCCCTCCTTCTCCAGCAGAGCATCTGGTGGATTCGAACCATGTACCTCTGGGATTGCAGTGAAATAGTGTCTTTTTAAAAAAACTTAATTTTAACTGCTGCTACTGTTAAGTTTGTTATGATCCGCATAATCAAACACCTTTGCATAGTCAATGAAACACAGATAGACATTCCTCTGGTATTCCCTGCTTTCAGCCAAGATCCGTCTAATATTAGCTACA
>NW_006399805.1:8832199-8849465 GCF_000299155.1 Elephantulus edwardii
AATGGTAAAGTCTGCTGTTAGGGACCTCTCCAAAGTACTAAAGAGCAATGGTGTCTCTCTGGAGACTAAGGTGCGTCTGATACAGGCCATGGTCTTCCCAATCATTTGTTATGCATCAGAGAGTTGGACAATGACTAAGGAGGATAGAATGAGAATTGATGCCTTTGAGCCGTGGTGCTGGAGAAGAGTATTGAATGTACCATGCACTGCTAGGAAAACAAACAGATTCATCCTGGAGAGGGTTAAATCCGGCAGCTCCTTGGAGGCAAGGATTCTGAGGCTTCGTCTAACATACTTTGGACATGTTGTAAGGAGGGATCGGTCCTTGGAGAGGAACATCATGCTTGGTAGGGTGGAGGGACAGCACAGGAGAGGAAAACCCTTTATGAGGTGGATTGATTCAGTGACTGGGGTAATCAGGATGGGTGTATCAGAGACAGTGCGATTGGCACGGGACAGAGCAGAGTTTAGGGCTGTTTGTTGTACATAGGGTTACTATGAGTCGCAAGCGACTCAATGGCACATAACAACAACAACACAGCTGTTAAGTTTTGTATCTTGATTGTATTCCATTCAGTTTTTTTTTAAATTCCAGTTGTAAATCTGGTAGGTAGTTTATGATTTCTTTGGACTTTGTGTGTGGATATCATATTGCCTACAAAAATACTTGTTTCTAATACTAATTCTTTATAATTGATGCCCTTTTTATCTTTTATTTCATTAGCTATAATCTGAGTAGAAGCTTAATTTCAGTATTGAGAGAGGACATTCTTTCTTTGTTCCTAATTTCAAGAGGAAAAAATTAAGCAGGTCACCATTACTATGTTAGATCAGTTGCTTTTTAAAACATTTTATACAGATTTATTTTACAAAATTTGAATATATTGTTTTTCACAAAAGATCTTCCCATTTCCTTTACCATCCCACCCATTGAATTGTACAACCATATGCTTAACACTGCCCCACCATGCCCTTCCCCCCCCTTCGATCCTCATACTCATTCTGCCAGGATGATCTTATACAGGATTTGTCCTTCTGAAACTGAGTTCACTCAGCATAATGCTCTTCAGTCCCTCCCAAGTTAGATAGTAATTTACAAAATCATTACCCCTTGCATGCTGCATAGTATTCCAGTGTATGAATGTACCACAACTTCTCAATCCATTTGCTTGTGGTTGGACATCTGGGCTGTGTCCATGCTCTTGTGATGGTGAATAATGCTGCTATAAAAATTGGTGGACAAGTCTTCGTTTGAGCCTCAGTTCTTATAGATCAGTTGCTTTTGAGTGTGGTTTTGTGTTAGGTGAAGATCCTTGTCTCTCCTCAATATCTGTAGGTCTGTCCTCCTCAGAGGTCTCCCTGTCTTGGCATCAGTCTTCCCCTGGATCTGGGAGATTCTTAGCTCCTAGGACCAAAGGATGTGTCAGGGTCTTTGCTTCTTATTCTTGGTGGTGGTGAGGTGCCTTTCTTGTCTACTCCCTTCCCTTTTGTATCTTGTAAGATAAAAGGCAAATGGCACAACCTTGCTGAGACATTTACTGCAGAAGGTCAAGTACTGCAGCCTTCAATATGGATTGAAGCTCAACATCAAGAAAACAAAGATTCTTACCACTGGGCCAATTAGCAGCATCTTAATAGACGGAGAAGAGATTGAGATTGTTAACCACTTTGGCTTCCCTGGCCCCATAATCAAACACTCTTAGTACCAATAGCCAGGAGATCAAAAGATGAATTGCACTGGGGGAATAAAGCTGTTAGGGCTCTCCAGAGTATTGAAGAGCAGTGATGTCAGTCTAGGAATTAAGGTGTGCCTGATCCAGACCATGGCCTTTGCAAGTACTTGCTGTACGTCGGAGAGCTGGACAGTGACTAAGGATAATAGAAGACTCAATACTTTTGAGTTGTGGTGTTGGAGAAGGGTATTGAGTATACCATGGACTGCTAAAAGAACAAACAAGTCTGTCCTGGAGAGGGTGAAACCAAACTGCTCCTTGGAGGCAAGGATTTTGAGGCTCCATTTAACATACTTTTGGCATGTTGCCAAGAGGAACCCTTGGAGAAGGACATCATGCTTAGAAGGATGGAGCGGACAGTGCAAGAGAGAAAGACTTTGGATGAAATTGACTCAGTGACTGGAGTATTGGGAGATAGATGTGTCAGAGCCATTGAGGTGGGCTCAAGATAAAACCGAGTTCAGAGCTGTTGTACATAGGGTTGCTGTGAGTCACAGATGACTTGACGGCACCTAACAACTACAAGAGGCATGACTTGAGTGAGAATATGACTTGAGTCATGCCTGCTGAAGAAATACATTCCATACCATACTTCCCTGCTGCATTAACATCTGGGAGCTAGCATTTCCAACACCAAGAAAAAGGAGAATAATCATATCAGATTACAAAATGGAGGACAGCCACACAGTATTAGGACTTACAACCAATCACAGTGACATAGTTTTAGGGGTTTCGTTCCCTTCCTACACCCCCCCCCCTCAATCCATGCCCTAGGCTGTATGGAAAACACATCCGCCCCATCATCTCTTCCTAAATCTAAACCTGAAACCTCATCATCTGATTTATCTATGTCAGATTAGTTGGACTTTAGGTATATTCCATCCTGACATAAAATTCCTTTTAATCTATAATCCTGGGAAATCTAGACTGTATTGTCTGTTTCACATGCACCATGCTGGAACAGGAACAGAATAGGCATTTCTGTTACAGATTGGAGGGAAAGATGGGGTAATGGACTAAAAACTCTCTGCTGTCATTGAGTCTGACTCATAGTGACCCTCCTGGACTCTGCTGTTTTGCAAACAGGGAAACCTTTTCACCCCTCCTGGGGAGCTGGTTCTTACTCTGAGACCTTGTGTACCACACACTGAAGCACTCCCTGGTGGGGTTGAGCCCGTTGCTGGCCATTGTAGCAGTCTATCTCGTTATGGGCCCTCCTCTCTTTCACAGACAGACTCTCCACAAGCATCACGTGTTGTACAAATCTAGATTCTTACAATTTTTTCCCTTGGACTCTATCAGTGGTATGGAGAAGTGTTGAGATCTTAAATCATGGCTATGGATTTGCCTCTTTACTCCTTTAAATTGGTTAGTTTTTTACACTCTGGTTTCCTAAGGAATTGCCCCCTGTTTGTAGCATTCATTACAAAGCATCCTTTTATTTCCACCACGCGTTTGCCATCGAGTAGTCTGTTGAAAGTACTATAGCTCCTACCAGCTTTCTTTTTGAATGGTGTAATTTTTTTTCTTCGTTTTTTTACTTTCAGTCTTTATATTTAAAATGGTTTGTTCCCTGTGGCTGGCATATTTATTATGTTTTCCACTTTTATACTGGCTCCCTGTTTCTTCTCTTAATTCTCTATTTACACTTTCAACAATAGCAGTTGATATACTTTTGTTTAAATTGGCCATTTTTTGTTTTCTCATTTGTTCTTTTTTGATCCTTTCTTACCTCTGCTCCTTTCAATGTCTTAATGTCTTAGCGGCTGCTTCCTGGTAAACCTGCTGTAATCTGACTGACTCCCACATCATAGCTAAAGACCTGGAGTTTACAGAGAGGTTCCTGGAGACATTCTGAGCTCCACTTTCTCAGTGAGAGAGGAATATATTTCCCTCTATATAGTCCACTTGATGGCTCCAAATTGTAACCCTGGTTCCTCAGCTGTGTTCTGCCCATCTTTCTCCCACAGAGACTCTACTGAATCTGAACCATTGAACTTTAGGCTAGCCATTCTACTCCTCCCCACAAAATGTTATATAATTAAATGTGGTAGTTGGATACCACAGCTCAACTCACCATAACAACAACAACAACAGTTGGATACTGTAGGTTTATAGACTTTAAAAGCTGTTTTAAACCAAAATAACTTTAAAAAAAAAGATTGGAGATTATGGCAGGCCCTGACCCAGTTAGGCTCCTGGCATAAAACTATGCTCATTTCTTAAGGAAGTCCCCTATGGAGGCTTTTCACAAAAACTCCGCAGTTTGAGAGTCTGGAAAGTCCCTTAGTTGCAGGGTTTAGAACAAAATGATTTAGCCAAAAAAGAGTGATCTTCTGTATGGTAACAAGGAAAGATCATGCCATAGTTATAATCAAGGTTTAGTTCCTTCCTAGCCTAGACACTTGAGACTACCAGTATCTGAAGACACCCCCAGCACAGGGTGGCTGGGCGGCTGATACCTGGCACCCCAGTTGTACCCACAGTGTGAAGTGATGTTGGGAAGGTCTGCTGCAGCCCATTTTGTGTGCAGTCGATGGAGTTGATATTTCCCGCCACTTTTTGCTTTGCAATTTTGCACATCTTATTTTCTTTTTTTATTATTTTTTTTTTATTTTCAGATAATGAATGCTAAGTTACAAGAACAACAGCATTAGAATGGCAGAGCTGACTCTTAACAGATTCACATTTATGAGGCTGACGGCAGTGTTTATCTAGGCAGGTCTAATAAGTGGGCTTAATCATTTCAGAATTATCAAGAAAGCTCCTTAACCTCTCTGTTAACAGTGAGCCACGATGTACGTACTGCATCTTGAGCATTAACCGACAGGAGCATAAAGCCGTTGAAATGAGCCGGGCATTACACAGAGTCAGCTGCATCCTTATGGTCAGCTGGTCACACCCACTAGCTGCTCTGAAGAGGAAGATAAGACAAACAACCTTGTCAACTCTGTGGGGCAGTTCTGCCCCTTTCTGTAGAGTACTTGATGACATTGATTGGTTATATTGGTTGGTTTATTTATTTTGAGCAGAAAGTAATTTTGTTTGTATTTCCTCCTACACAAAACCATCAAAATAGGAACAGAGATGGGTAAAAAAATGGCTGAAAATTTGGTCAATCCAGATATTCTCAGGATGATTCCAGGAAACTCTTGAGGCTAAGTACCTGGTTGGTATGGCTTCAGACCCAACATTAATTCTTCAAGCCCTCACGTGTCTTAAGTCTTCACATATTGGCAGCTAGTGTCCTACAAATAACCCTCATCCTTTGCCCATTTTGATATAAGGCAGGAAAGCAGACTGAAATACTCTTCTCTCTGATGCACAAGAGGAGTCACAGCCCGATTATGTACTGCACTTTCTGTGCTATGGGAGCAGAACTGGAAGCTCCCTCTATGACTAGACATTTGCAGGCAGGCCTAGAGGAGGCCAATGGTTTATGAGCAACCTGGGGGATTATGAATGACTGAACAGACTGGTGCAGTCACAGCCCACTCATCACACCTTCTTGGAATTGCTGCATCTCCAGAAACGTGCACACATAGTCTGGCCTTCACGCACTCTAATAGGTTGCTTAGCGGGGAAGAAGATAGGAAACCATGGGAACATCTCAGGAGCAAGCCATGCAGCATTGTGTTCACTTCCACAGCAAAGTCCAAGGTACAGTAACATTGTTGTCAATCATAGGGTCTTTATTGGGATGGCAAAAGGTAAAACAGGGCAGAGGTGCAGATAGCTGTTGAAAGTTGTGCAGCTATACCACATAGGACATCTCAAACTGAGCCTCAGGGTCATGGTCCTTTTCCCAGCCAGCTCAGACCTCATTGTACAGCTTAGGAGCCAAGGAGGAGGTGTACTCCCCAGGGATGCCCACGCCATCATCTTTTAGGAAGTGGTGAGCTCCATCCAGACACTCAGGTGACAGACGGTTCATTGTCAGCAACGAAACCTAGCAGCTCACTAACAGTGATGTCTGCTTTCTCTGGAGCCACCCATTTCTGCATGCCTGAAGAGACGACTGTCACTTGGCTTCCCCACTCTTCAAACTGCCAGTTCTCTAGCGTAAAGATGGCACAGGATAGGACAGGGTTTAAATCTGTTGTTCATAGGATTGCTGTGTGTACTTGACTTTAGGGCACCTAACAAGAACAGCAGTTGTGGAATTGATACCTTTGAATTGTACTTTGGAAAAGGGTACTGAATATTCCGTAGACTACCAAGAGAACAAATAAATAGATCTTGGAGAAAGTGCAACCAGTGTGTTCTTTGATTAAGGTGAAGCTTCCTTTCACATCCTTTGGGCATGCTATTAAACAAGGCCAGTTCTTGGAAAAGGACATCATGCTTAGAAAGATGGAGGAACAGAGAAAGAGATCTCAACAAGCTGGATTGACAAAGTGACTAACAGTGGCCTCAAGTCTGTCAGAAACAAAGGATGGTGCAGGTAAGGGCAGAGTTCGATCCATTGTTCAGTGGGTCACAGTGAGTTGTAGTTGACTCATTGACACATAAAACAACACATATAAATCACCAGCGTTGATTATAATCTTCAAGTTGTGCAAGCATTTCCATCCTCTCTTAGTTTTCTCCTTCTCATTACATAACAGAACTTTCCTGTGAAATCTTTCCACTGCTGTTGTCACTTTGATCCCCTGTAGATCTCTAAAGGGCTCAATGCACACAGTCTACATTCTTTTTTTCATGTCAGATGGGTAGTATGCCCATGTCATAACAAGGTTAAGTAGGTGGCTTGTATCATACAGAAGTATGAACTCCCAATCATCATGCATATGAACTGGAAAAGGATCACAGTCTGCATTCTTAAAGAGTTAAGGTGAAGGTTCAACCAGCCATCCCCACTGGACCCACCTGGGAAAACACTTTGCAGTCCAGAGGGGAGCAAATGACAGGAAAATATCTTCTAACAGAACAAGAAGGCAAGCAGCTTTAACCCAAGACCACCAGCAAGGTGATAAAGTGTCCTCCCTTTCCCCCTTCAGATCAACACCCCTGTTCAGCATGAAGAAGCCAGAGAGTCTGTATCCAGTTCCCAAATCAATAAGACAGTTTGTTTAATCACCATTGGAATATGCTTACCATTCCCCTGTAGCATCTGGTCCCCACTGGATCCTTTTCATTTCCTTCACCTGCTCCCCCCACCAACCAAATTGTGCAGATCTGCAACTGCACTCCTGCAATTTTCATCCCTGCCTATCCTTACCCTTCTGCCCCCAACCCTCACCTCCTTGTACCCCCAATATGTTTTTCCCAATAAAATTAAAAAAAAAAAAAAAGAGTTAAGGTAAAGTATTCTTTGGTTCCAAAAAGACTTCAGGGTATATTTGTAGTTGAAGTTTAAAGATTATTTTAGAGTGATAGTTTCTGCAGTTTGTCCAAGCCTCCGTGTCAAGTTTGGAGTTCATGAGAGTTGGAAATTCTTTATAATAGGTTTTGATAGCTAATAAAACAAGTCCCCATGCAAATCCAACCCATTCCACCTCTTAAGAAATAACTAGTTTGAATTTTATAAATTTTAGAATCTATTTGCCAAGTTCCACAAAAAATGGATTATTCATTAGGATTGTGAAAAATTAGGAAATCAATTTAGAATAGGTTGCGGGAGAGGTTAACTTGTGTACCATTGAGATCCCACTGGCACAGGAGGAGATTGCATCTCCTTCTCCAGTGGAGCATCTAGTGGATTTGAACTGGGTGCCTTTGGGATTGCAGCGCAGCTTCTTGACACTAGGTCTTCAGAGCTCCTTTTAGAATAAGTTTTTAATGTTGAATTTTATAGTTCACAGCTGTTATATATCTTACTATGTTTTCTTTAATGATTTGTTAAACATTTATCAATCCCCTGGAATATTGCACACTTTCTCCTGGAATTTTTCCTAAATACTTGCTAATTTTAGGTTGTAGTTGGTGTCCTGTTGTCACTTTTTACCTTTTTGGTCCAGGTAAACTTGGCTTAAATATTTGTTTTGAGCAATTTTATCTTACTAATTCTAACAATTTCTTTATAGCTTCCTATGACTTTTCTATGTGTAGATACCACAACTATCATTTCCTAATCCTTACACATTTTGTTTCTTACTTCCTTACTTTTTAGATTAAATCTCTCATAAAATGTTGAGTAGAAGTGGTGCCAGTGGGCAACTTTGTTTCTCAGAACACATTCAAAATTGAATCATATCATTTTATGTAAGACTATAGATGCTGCTCCTTACTCTTAACAGACACTGAGGGCTTAAAAAAATTCTTTTTAAGTCTTAAGACCTTTTTTGTTCTTAGGTGCCATCAAGTTGAGTATGACTCATAGCAACCCTATGAATAAATGACCTAAATCGTCTTCTGTCCTGTGCCAACCTCACACTTCTTGACACATAAAAGCCCATTATAGCTGTCACCGTGTCAGTCCACCAGGTTGAGAATCTTCCTTTTCTTCGCCGACCCTCCATCCTTTTCAGCATCATGTCCTTCTCCAAGGAATAGCACCTCCTAGTGAAATGCCTAAAGTATATAATTTTTGCCTCCAAAAAGCACTTCAGGCTGTTCTCTAAGACCTATCTGTTTATTCACTTGGTTGTCCACGAGATGTTCCGTGTTCTCCAACACCACAGCTAAAAGGCATCAATTCTTTTCTTGTCATTCTTATTCATTGTCCAGCTCTCAGGTGCATAGCAAGTAATCAGACTAATCAGCCCCACCTTAGTCCTCAAACTGACATAATTAATCCTCAGTAATTTGTAGCAGTCTCTAACTGGTCTCTTTATTTTCTGACTGTTGGTACCAAGGATGTTAATTGTGGATACAAGCAAGATGAAGCTGTTGACAATTTCACTCTTTTCCCCATCCATCACAATGCTCTTAGTTTTCTTGACATTGAGATGCATTCCATACTGAACGCTGCATTCCTTGATCTTCTGCAACAAGTGCTTCAAGTCCTCATTTTCAGCAAGCAAGGTTGTGCCATCTGCATAACGCAGGTAATTGATGAGTCTCCCTCCAATCCTCTGCCACACTCCTCAAGAGTCCAGCCTCTCAGAGAATTTGCTCAGCATACAGATTGAATAGGTATGGAGATAGAATACAACCCTGGCACATACTCTTCCCAATTCCAAACCATGCAGTGCTCTCTGGCTCCATTCACAAAACAGCCTCCTGGTCAACATAGAGATTCCTCATAAGCACAATCAAGTCTTCTGGGATTCCTATTCTTTGCAAAGTCAGCCACAACTTGTAATGACCCACATTGTTAAATACCTTTGCATAATCAAGAAAGCGTAAATAGACATTTTTATTGTGTTCCTTACTTATAGCCAGGATCCATCTGATATCAGCAATGATATTACTGGTGCTGTGGCCTCTTCTAAATCCTACTTGAACATCTGTTCCCTATCTATGTATGGTTCCAGGCATTTTTAAATGATCATCAGCAGAATTTTGCTTGCATGTGATACCAATGACATTGTTTGAGAATTTCCACATTCTGTTAGAACACCTTTCTTGGGAATGGGAACAAATATGGACCTCTTCCAGTCTATTGCCCAGACAGCTGTACTCGGAATTTCCTGGCGTAGACTGGTCAGTGCATCCAGGGCTTCATCTGTTAAAGTCATTGGTATCCCATCAGTTCCTGGGGCCTTATTTTTTGCCAGTGCCTTCAATACAGCTTCTACTGCCTCTTTCATTACCATTGGCTCCTGTTCATATAGTATGTTCTGAAATTTTTCAGTGTCAGTCAATTCTTTCTGGTACAGTGACTCTGTATTCCCTCTATCATCATCATCCTCCTTTTTTTAAAAAAAAAAATTAAATTGTTTGCTTTATTTAAGTCAAGTTATAGTTGTTTTCCTGCCTCCATCTTCTTGGGATGCTTTCAGGGTCATTCAATATATTGCCTATACCATCTTTCAGTATCTCAACAAAAGACTTAAATTTGTTTTTCTGCTCTCCTTTTTTTTTAGAGGTAAAAATACAGATAGATTTATTAATCCCAATGCTATGGATCTTACTCCTTAAAGAAAATTGGAGGAAAGTCCTGTTTTCTCTTTTAGATTGAGAAATGCAGAGCGAGTTCTACCCTTTTTATTCTCCAGTTCCAGCTCTCTGCACATTCCATTATAATTCTTTGCTTTGTCTCCCAGAATTGCCTTTTGAAATCTTCTGTTCAACTCTTGTACTTTGACATGTTTTTGTTTTGTTTTGGCTTCTTGATGCCCCAGTGCAATCTTTAGAGTCTCTTCGGACATCCATTTAAATGTCATTTTTTCAGGTGTGACTCTTCTAGACAGCATATTGATGGATTTGGGGGTTTTATCCAATCTGCTACACTGTCTCTTCAGTGGTGCATTTAAACAATTTACATTCAGTGTGATTATTGAGAGGAAAGGTTTCATTGCTTTCATTTTGTTGAGTTATTTTTGGTGGTGTTGCTAATTACTTTGGTCCATCCTGCTTTCTGTGGCACCTCTATAAGAAGGGCATCTCTTAGTGTTTCCTGCAAGGCTGGTCTTGTTTTTAAAAGCTCCCTTAGGTTCTGTTTTTCTGGGAATATATTGATCGCTCCTTCATATTTAATAGATAATTTTGCTGAGTACGGTATTCTTGGCTGACAGTTGTGTTCTTTGAGTGTTTGATATATGTCATTTCACTGTCTTACTCCCCTGGGTTCTGCTGAGAAATCGGCACTTAATCTTATCTGTTCTCCTTATCCTTATAGGTTACTCTTTGTTTCTCCCTTGCTGCTTTCAGAATTCTCTCATCTTTGGTTCTGTCAGATTTGACTATGATATTCCTTGTTTTTCTTTTGGGGTCTATTCTATATGGTGTTCACTCAGTTTCTTGAATATATATTTTCTCATTCTCATGTTTTGGGAAGTTTTCCTCTAGTAATTCTTCCACAACTTTTTCAGAGCCTTTACTGTTCTGGGAGTCCAATGATGTGCATGTTACTTCTTTTGATATAGTGTCCCACATTATTCTTAGGTCTTCTTCTTTTTCCTTCCTTTTTGATTCTGTCTTTTTGCTCTAGCAGATCAGTGGTGACAATTCTACTCTTATACTGGTTCTATGTTCCATCTCTTCAGCTCTCTGCTCATGTGTCCCTCCATCATGTTGACAGCATCTGAAACATTAGACCTCATATTTTGGATGGTGGTTTCTTACTTTTCCAGTGCCTCTAAAGCCCCGTTTGTTTTATCTGCATTGTTTTGAATTGGGCTTTTTTAAAGTTTCTCCTGGTTTTTGCTTGCAGCATCTTGTAATTCTTCAAGTTTGTCTTTCACCCATTGAAAATATTCAATCATTGTTCTTTTAAATTCTGTGTCAGAAAGTTCCATCAGACTTTCTGCCTTCAGGAAATCCATCAATACTGTGTCACTTTTTGGGGATCACATCTTGCTTTGTTTGTGCATGTGTAGGGTGTGAGGTAGCCTGCTTTTTATGTGACATTGCTGTGGTAGAGTCTTTCATGCCTGAGGTGATGATAGGTTCTTGATCTAAAGTCACTGCTCTAGAAGAGGGTGGCACCTACCCTGCCTGTGTTCTCTTTGTACTTCTGAGCCAAGGGAAGGTTCCGTTTAGGGCCTGTCTCAAATCTATTCTTAAGATGTCTTTGAAATTCAGATGGAATTGATTTAAGATCACACATCTTTTAATTTCTTGACTTTGGTGCCAAGGGTTTGATTGTGGATCCTGTAAGGTGAAAACATTGACAATTTCAATCTTGACTCCCTCTGTCATGATGTTACTTATGGGTTCATTGGTGAGAAATTTGCTCAGTATTCAATTGAATAGGTATGGAGAAAAGATACAACCCTGGCTCACACCTTTTCTAATTTTAAACCATGCAGTGTTACCTTGCTCTGTTCAGACAATTTCTTGTTCTAGATATGTTTCACATGAGCATAATTAAATGTTCTAGAATTTCCATTCTTAATGTTAACCGTTGTTTTGAACCATACTCTGAAATTTCTTTCTGCCTTTATGACTGTTGAATTGTTTGATTCTGTTGTTAAAGCTATTGTCACCCCATCTCATTGAGAGTTCCCCTCACTTTCACTGACACACGACTAATAAATATGATGTCATATTCTGGTGAGGAGTACCTCACAGTAGATTTTATACTAGTCTACTGCCTCACATCAGGAGGTTTATGTGTCTGCTGTGCTACAGAATGATTGAATGGGCAGATAATCATACAGAGAAAAGTATAAATTACAGGTATGAACTAGGAAGTAAACTTTGGGAACCATGTGGCTGTCTTGTCCATCAGCCTTTCTCTAGTGGTTTAGTTACTTGGGATTCATCCTATGCACTCTCAACCTGCCTGAACCCAGAAAGGATTTATACCACCACATGAGAGTGAGCATGGGGCCGCATCAGCCACAAGGTGCTGGATGGGCCTGTGCCCTGGACACCCCGTGTGGCAACAGTGCCACACTGCTCTCAGGGAGGGTGGTTGGCTAAGAGGAATTGGGCTGGTGGTATGTGGTGGGAGGGTGGGGTGCATGAGGACAGGGCCCGTCCTGCAGAAAACCCTCCTACCTCAAACACTCTTGGCCTAAAGTAACCTTACAGACCGGCTATCATCATGTGCCCTCTCTTAGCAGACCATCCCCAAGCATTTCCCAGGATGTGAGATATATCCCCACCCCCAGGCCCATGTATGTTCCAGACATTACTCATGGCCAGGTCTGTCCACTGGTCAGAGGGGTAGTCTGCTGAAGGGACAGTGTCCATGGCCAGCATCACAGTTGGGGCCAGTACAGGACGCCCTGAATGGAGCAGGTGAGGGAGGTGCCCAGGGCTCACTTAGTGCTGGGCTTTGGAATGTTTAAGAAATGAGGCATCTTTGTTGACACCTTGGCAAAGCCTGACCTCAGTATAGTGACTGTGAAGGCCTGGCCTTGTCTGGCTCTGGCATCTTTCAGTCAGTAAGTGATTCATGGACAAAAAAACAAAACAAAACAAAAACCAGCTACAACTTTGGATTCAGGAAAAGGAGCTACGCTGCTGATGTGCTTGGACCTCCTCTGTGGTTAGGCGTGGCTAGTCCTCACATGTTTGTGTGTTTGGTTTTAGTATTTTTGTTGCTAAATCAGTGAATTCATCTTTTCCTTCATTCAGTTACAGATTGGTGATATTTAAAAGATTTGGCTTCATTCTTTTGTAGAGTTGCCTACTTTATAATAAATATGCAGGATCAAGGTGCAATCTGTTCCTCAACTGGGGACAGGGTATTTCTTTTTTCTTAAATTATTTTCTACTGATTTATTTACAAAGTTTGATTGCATTGTTTTTCAGTAAGGGTGATTCTTTTTAATTACTAATTCAGTATCCCTGAATTAATTTTAGGCTGTTAACAAAAAAGGTTGATGATTTGAACTCAAGTGTCTCCATGGCAGAAAGCCCTTATAATCTGTTCACAGAAAGAGTACAGCCTAGTAACCCTGTGGACAGATGGACTTTGTCACATAGGCTCACTAATGGAAAATCAATTTAACAGTACCCCAAAACGATAATTACTGATTTTTAGAGATACTGTGTTAGGATCACAAGTATGTAATTTGAGTTCTTCATTGAATATCAAATGAAATTATGCTTTTTTTAAAATATCAAAGACATTTTCATAGGTATCAGTTTTCCTTTTTGAGTTTCAAATTGACACAGTCCTGTTTATAACTTGGGCTCTTTCTTGCTTTCTAGCACACATTGCCTCAGTCTTCACCAAGCGTATTTTCTGTCACAGACAGTAGTTATTTTGGTTGGAGAATGGGATGTAGAAGCCAGATGACCAAGATGAGTCTAGAATATGATTGCCTCCAGGCAATTGACCTCCAGGTCAAAAGACCCAGTGGAATGCAGAAATGTATATTTAAAAATTTGAAACGCTGCATATGATCATTTGAGTCAGTTTAACAAATTTCCATTTTTTTGCTTCTCTGGTTTTTTTTTTTCTGTTAAAAAGGTTTGGGGCTGATAACACTTATCTGTGATCAACAACTTTACTGAATATTGGTTAAGATTTTTCTGCAGTGTTTGTTATAGCAACAACAACAATCCCAGCAAACCATGATGATGTTGAAAGACCCCAAACTAGGGCTCTCCCTGATCCAGCACGACCCCAAGCAACTCACACCAGAACCACTTGCTGCAGTCACACGAGGCTTTATTGGCGGAGCTTCGGGACGACTTGTATCTCTCGCAGGAGACAGGGAAGTCGACCCCGAGCCAAAAAAGCAAGGGATTTTTATAGAGGGTCTAGGGGTTCTTTGGCGTGGAGCTTGCTCATTGGCTCTTCGGAAAAGCAGAAGTTCAGTTCAAGGTCAGCCATCTGCTGCTGATGCTAGTTAAGATATGGTTTTTCCAGTAATTGCTTGTTTAGTTTGTGGTCAGCTAGTTCCTGGAACATAAACGTTTACACAAGATCCAAAGTATAGGTTCTTAGAATACTTGGGTGTGGGGACATTGTTTAAAAACTTTTCCTCATTCCCCACTTTTAGTACAAGGTTCTAATCATAGAACCAAGACTCTCTGGAGGCAGTATCATTGTAGTCAGACTCGCTCATATTTTGATATTGTTGTCTTAGAACCATTAATTGAACAGTACTGATGCGATCTTTAACAAAGGTAACAAGCTTATTTATAATACAAGGCCCAACTAATAACAACATAAACAGGAGTATCAAAGGACCTATAAGGATAGATACAAGAGTAGTTAACCATGGGGATTTATAAAATAAGCTCTCGAACCATGTTTGCTGAGATGTTCGGTCTCGTTTCCTTTTGTCTAACCTTTCTCTTAACTTTTGCATGGAATCTTCTATTACTCCTGAATGGTCAATATAAAAGCGGCATTCTTTTAGCGCAGCACAGAGACCCCTGTCTTTGAGGAATAATAAATCTAGCCTACTTCTATTCTGTAATGCTGCCTCAGATAAGGAGGCCAGGGGATTCTTTTAGTCGAGTAATTGATGACTCTATAAAGCCCGAAGATCCTCGTCTATGGCTGTTTTTAACTCATAGTATTGTTGTTGCCCATAGACAAGTGCTGAAGTCCCTGCACCTATTTCTGCAGCTATTCCTCCTATTCCTAATAAGACTGCTAGGGTCATAGTAATAGGTTCTCTGTGAAAACGGCGCTCAGGTGCATGATCAAATTCATTAACAAATTCATCATCAGGGTGATAGTCTACTCGGGGCATCAGATAAACTAATACACAGTAATCAGAGTTAGAGTTAAAAACAGCTAAAGAGACACACGGGGTTAATCCAGTATTGCAGGCCCACCAATATCTGGTATTGGAAACTTAAGTATCCCTTGGAGGGGGGCACTTGGATAGTGGTATTACATAATGAGCGGAAATTGCCAGGAGGGTTCCCGATACAGGCTCCAGTTCCTGAAACTTCAGTTAAAGTTAACTTTGTCTCAGTATCCCAAGTGCAGTTATTATGTTCAGTGGTGTTTTTATATGTTCCTGTCACTGCGATACCTTCATAGTAAGGCGGGTTGGTGGCTAAACATAACCAACAAGAATCAGTGATTTGGGGGTTGGTATTATTTAGGGCACTAAAAGCTTCTTTAATTAGATTGAGACTGTCTCTTGTAGAGGCGGGTTGTTTTTTAACCCCTTTGGTGGTGTGGGTGAAGTTAAGATGTGTTGGCTCTGGGGTGGGACAGGAGGCGATTTCTCAGCTGGGGAGAGCCCCGCCAGCACAGGGTTAGGTCCTATTACTGTACTCTGTAGAGGACGATCAAACAGCTTTATCATAAATGATAGCCCATTATCATAGTGTTCTTGGTAAAGTCTGATTCCCCACCAATATCCTGACTGCCATTGATGGGCCTTTTTGCCAGGATCTGTGAAAGAGATTTTTAGGGGGTGACACCAATTACTGCATGCAGCTCTTGCTTGTTTAACGGAATTGGGATCTCTCACGTTAACTCGGAGTAGTTGGCTGTTACAGTTATGAAATCCCAAGAAGAGGAGGGGTTCCAGTAAGTATTCCTGGTCGTTTCACATCTCCAGCTTCGGCAATAGAAATCACTCTGTCCCCCGCACATACGAGTTAGCCCTTGTATACTCAGGTCATGCCCCGGACAGATGTAGAAAGTGAACCATCTCAGGTTCTCTCTTTGTTTCTGATTTCCACAACCTGCTCGTCCTCCGAGGAGGGCAGGGGCTATAAGGCCTCGAGCGTCATTGGGAGTGGGCCATGAGGGAGCAGGAGCAGTGGGGTTAAGGCTTGTTTCTACGTCCCAGTCTGCAGGGGCTCCAAAGGCTAACTTACGGAGGTCAGGGTACAGATCTGGCCACCAGGTCCAAGGGGTAGCGATTGCCAAGACAGACCATACAACGTTCCCTGCTTGAGATTGGACTACCCAGGTGAGGTTGTGAGGGGCATGTGGGTTGTGGTTACTTGCGGTTGTCTCGACGAAGGCTCAACTGAAAAGGATTATCAGTCCTTTCCAGAGTCCACTGGTCATCTTCGCTGGTCATAGCTGGCTTGACATCAGAAGCATGGACCCAAGCTGCTACTCCGTCTATTTTAACAGCTGTAGGGGTAGTCAGCAGCACTTGATATGGCCCTTTCCAGCGAGGCTCGAGATTGCTGGTCCAGTGCCGGTAGATTAGGACTTTATCTCCAACCTGAAAATTATGCGGGAGGTGAGGCAATTTGTCATTATAAATACTTTGACGCATTGGCCAAGTCGCCTTCTGGACTATCTCTAGAGCTTTTAAACGAGTCATAAATGACGCAGAATCAGTAAAGCTGGCATTATTATACTTTACATTTACATTAGTAAGAGGGGGTGGTCCCCCGTACATGATTTCATAGGGGGTAAGTGAAAGGATCCCTGGGGTGTTCCGCGCACGGAACAGTGCGAAGGGAAGGAGAGCAATCCAATCTTTTACGCCAGTCTCAGTAGCTATTTTAGTTAAGGTTTCTTTTAGAGTTCTATTCATCCTTTCTACCTGACCTGAGCTCTGGGGTCTATAAGCACAATGCAATTTCCAATTTACCCCCAGTTGTTTGGCCAGTCCCTGACTCACCTGGGCAACAAAGGCTGGGCCATTGTCTGACCCAATTATCTTGGGTATCCCAAACCGTGGGAAAATTTCTTTCAGGATCTTTTTGGCTACCACGTTTGCAGTCTCCTGCTTGGTGGGGAATGCTTCGACCCATCCTGAAAAGGTATCTACAAACACTAGCAGATACTTATAAATGGTGATTTTCACGTCAGTAAAATCTACCTCCCAGTATGCTCCAGGTCCATCTCCCCTCAGTCTCTTACCGGCTGACTCAGCAGCGGTCTTGGCATTTATTAAGGCACAGGCTTTACAGTTTTCTACAGTTTCTTGAACGATTTTACTTTATTTTAATATTCGGAACTCGGAGGTTTTGATGAGGGCTTTTAATTTCTTTGCTCCTAAGTGGGTCAGATAGTGTATTTGTTTTACATACTCTTTACCTTCTTTCTGAGGAAGAACTTTTTTGTTCTCTTGGTCTATTATAGCTCCTTC
>NW_006399805.1:8867750-8870349 GCF_000299155.1 Elephantulus edwardii
CTCTTTTTGTTTCTTGTAGTAATGTTTTGTAATTTTCTTGGAAAAGGTCCTTTGTACTTCTGGTTAAATTTATTCCCAAGTATTTAATCTTGCTTTGATGCATAGTGATCCTATAAACAGATCTTAAACTTGCCCTATCCTGTGCCATCCTTACTATCTCAGGTGTCTTCTAACCAATTGTGGTAGGCACTGTGTTAATCCATCTTGTTGGGTGTTTCTCTCTCTGGCCCTCTTATCTTTACCAGAATGATCTTTTTCCAAGGAATAACTCCTCCTGACTGCATTCTCAAAATACGTGAGACAAAGTTTTATCATCCCTGCCTCTGATCATCAGAGGCTGCACTTCCTCCAAGGTTGTTGTTGATTGCCCTCAAGTCTAGCAGGACTTAAAGCGACTCTATGAACAAAAGGCCTTGTCAACATTTATCAAAGTTCATTTAGTTTCCGGAGACATGTTACTTAGGAAGTGGGTGCCTCTCCTCCAAGGTAGATTTGTTTATTCTTTTGGCAGTACTCTTTTCCAAGGCCACAGTTCATTGGCATCAGTTCTTCAGTATCTTTATTCATCTTACAGTGTTGCAACTCAAGGCTTAAGTGGTTTTTTCCTTCCAGTTCTCAGTCTGAGAAATGCAGAATGAATTCTTCCATATTCATTCTCCAATTCCAGCTCTCTGCACATTGCATTATAATACTTGCTTTGTCATCTCAAGCTGTTCTTTGAAATCTTCTGTTCAGCTCTTTTACTTTGGCATGTTTTCCCTTTGTTTGGCTTCTCAACACTTTAGTATAATTTTCAGTCTCTTCTGGCATCCATTTAGATTTTTTTTTCCCCTCCTGCCTTTTTACATGGATGATATCCTCGATATCATCCCATAACTCATCTGCTCTTCAATCACTGGTGTTCACTGCTTTAAATCTATTCTTAAGATGATCTTGAAATTCAGATAGAATTGATTCAAGATCATATCTTGGTTCTCTTGGACTTATATTAATTTTCTTTGGCCTCAGTTTGAACTTACACATGAGTAATTGATGGTCTAACCCACAGCCAGCTCCTGGCCTACTTTTGACTGTCAATACTGAGCTTCTCCAATGATCTCTTCCAAAGATATGGTCAGTCTGACTCCTGTGCAGCCCATCAAGTGTAGTCCGAGTATAAAGTTGTTTGGTTTTTCTTTTAAAAAAGGTATTTGCAATGAATAAATAATTAAACAAAATTTAGTCATTCTATTTGCAGCCTCCTTTCTATCACCAAGCCCATATTTTCCAGCAACTATTCCTTATACACTGTTTCCAACTTTTGCATTTCAGTCATCAATTATTGTTAACTTATCTTGATTGAATGTTTAGTCAGTTTAAGGCTGCAAGATTTGGTAAAAATTTTCACTTTCTTTCTCTTTGGTTCTAGAGGTAGGAGCATATATTGAAATAATAGTTGTATTAATGGGCCTTCCTTGAGTGCATATAGATTATATCCTATCACAACACTGTCTTTCAGGAGAGGACTTGGAATTAACTTTTTTTTCTATGAATGCAACACCATCTTTCTTCCTGTTTTTTGTTCCCAGCATGCTATACCATGATTATCTTATTCAAAAAAGTATGTGCTCTGTTGTGTGTATTGTGATTCATAGCAATCCTGTATCCCTGTCCTGTGTCTTTTTCATCTCTGACACACTTGAACCCGTTGCGACAGCCTCTGGATCCTTCTGTTTTTTTTTGAGGGTATCCACCTTTCCAAGGATGATGTCCCTCACCAAGGAATATCACCTGCTAACAGCATGACTAAAGAATGTAAGATGAAGCTTCTCCATCCTTGCTTCCAAAGAGCATGCTGGCTGTGCTGTAACTAGGACATATCTGTTTATTCTTTTGGCAGTCCATAGGACATTCAGTACTCTTCTCCAACACAACTCAAAGGCATTCATTATTCTTCTCTCATCCTTACTTATTATCCACCCTCAGGTGCATAGCAAGTAATAGGAAAAAACTATTGCTTGAATAAGGTGCATTTTAATTTTCAAAATACTATCATTGTTGTTTTGCATTTTGAAGACTTATAATTGGCAGCAGATTTTTCCAGTGCAACATGATTGTGGATCTTGATTGACTGATTGGGGATCCAAGCAAGATGAAATCATTGACAATTCCAATCTCTTCCTTTTGTCATGATGTTACCTATCAGCCATGCAATTTACAGCTTCTGAAAACCAACAAAATAACTCACTTCCAACTCAACAGTACAAAGCAATAATCCTCATGGCTTAGTGGATGAGTTATGTTCCCAACACAAAGGCACGTGGTTTGAATTCATCAGCTGCTCCAGGTAGAAAGTTGGGTAACCTTTTATGCAATTTATAGCTTCTGAAAACCAGTAGAAAGTCAACAGAGTTGGTTCAGTGATTTTGAATTTTGACTTTATGTTCTTCAGTGCAGTTAAAGAATTACACTTTCTTGGAGCTCTGGTGGCCTAGTGGCAAGAAGCTGCACTGCAATCCCAGAGGAACACGGTTCGAATCCACCAGATGCTCTGCCAGAGAAGGAGGCGCAATATCCTCCCGTACCTGTCAGATCTGATTTGACGGTACACGCACACAAA
>NW_006399805.1:8870449-8877016 GCF_000299155.1 Elephantulus edwardii
GGTAATCAGCAATGCCCCAGTAAACACAGATAAGATCCTACCGGCCTTTCTCCTGCCAGGTTAGTTCCTCAACAGCTCCCCTGATAGCTCCGGGTGATGTCTGGATCCAAGGTGGTGCCCTGAGGTTGCAGGGCTGTGGTGGGGGTTGAGATGTGTGGTTGTGGAGCTGCAAGGGGGGTGGGGGAAGGGGAGGAAAGCAAGGGACTAGGGGGCAAGAAGCCCAGGGCTTGGACACTACCACCAAGAGGTGGGGACGGGGCTTGTGCGCTGCTGGGGGTTTATGCAGCAGCACCCTGTGTGTTAAGGGTCACACAGGTGTGGGTTGCAGGGGTGTCCCACAGTGTCCGGTAGTCTTCGTTCCTCTGGGGTCTCACAGTCTTCGCTCCTCTGGAGTTCCTTGGTAGGTGGCTGGCTGTTGTTCTTCCCGGGTCTCTTCCGGGTCCCTCTCGCGGCGTTCCCCCGTCTGGCGGCGGCGTGCGTTCCCCGGTCTGGCAGCGGCGTTCCCCCGGCTGGCGGCCTCGCCCTCGCGCTGCGTCGCCCTCACACTGCGTCGCCCTCGCGCTCCCTCCTTGGCTTCTTTACTCATAAGGTATTGTCTAACCCTAATGGGGGAGGCATCCGCTTTTAATTCTCCTACTTTTGGTGGAACATTTTTAGCCATTCCTAACCCCCCTGTTTCTGCCCCGGCTTCTGGGAATTCCTTTAACCAATCTATGAGGTCCAAATCTTTAGCCTCTGTCTCTGGTTCATGGAGCCTATATTCTTCTTCTAGTTGAACTAATAGGGCTAGGGTGCTGGGCTTGTTGCTTTCCCAGGTAACTTCAGCCCCCTTGGAGTGAACTGAATTTGGCCTTTCAGTTTAGTTAGGAGATCTCTTCTTAAGAGTGGGGCTGGGCACTCCAGTATAACAAGAAAAGAGTGAGTCACTTGATTTTTTCCTAGATCTATAGTCCGTTCCGTGGTCCATGGGCACAATTTTTGTCCAGTGGCCCCCAGCACCACTGACTTCTTTGTGCTAATCTTCCCTAGGGGCTGCTTCAGAACTGAATGTTGTGCCCCCGTGTCTACTAGGAAGTCAACGGGGGTCCCCCCCCCAGATATAGTTACCCTAGACTCGGGGAGGGGATCCGAGCCCCCTCTCCCCTAGTCCTCATCTAGGGTGAGAATTTTTGACGGCTTATTCTTTTTCTTGGGACACACTTTAGCCCGATGTCCTTTGTCTTTGCAGTATGCACACTGGTCTTTGTCCAACTGCAGTTTCTTTTCACGTTGTTTCGATCCCTTAGTGCCCAGATGCCCTGTCTGTCTAGACCCTGCTCTACCTCCCTCTTTTTCACTTACTACTGCGGCCAAGATTTTTGTCAAATTCCTCTCTTGACGGCAGTCCCGCCTGTCCTCTCATTCCTCTCTTTCTTTCTTTTCTCTCATGGTACTTTCTCAGCTTCTTTTACTACATCTCTTAATGTAAAATCCTGCAGCCCCTCTATGCGCTGTAGTTTCTTTCTAATGTCTGGAGCGGACTGCCCAATGAAAGCCATAACTACTGCTGCTTTTTGTCCTTCTGACGTGGGGTCAAAGGGAGTATATCTCCTATAGGCATCCATTAGTCTTTCTAGGAACACAGAGGGGGGTTCAGTAGGTCCTTGAAGGACTTCTCTTACCTTGGCCAAATTAGTGGGGCGTCATGCAGCCCCTCTGAGACCCGCTACAAGAGCCCAGCGATAGGCGGATAGCTGCTCCCTACGTTCAGCAGTGTTATAATCCCAGTTGGGGCGAACGAGAGGAAATCCCGCGTCCATGGTTGCAGGAGTCTGGACTGGTTGTCCTGCGGCTTCTCAGACTTTTCCCTGGCTTCTGTCTGAATTCTCTCTTGCTCCTCAGTAGTGAAGAGGACCTGGAGAAGTTGTTGGCAATCGTCCCAGGTAGGTAGGTGAGATAACATGAGGGACTCAATTAGTCCAATAAGCCCTTTGGGGTTATCTGAAAAGGAAGGATGGTTAGTCTTCCAATTATAGAGGTCAGCAGAGGAAAAAGGCCAGTACTGGAGGGGTTGGAGTTGTCCTGGCTCTGGGGGCCCCCTGTACGCTCATTAAGGGGAGAGCCACAGTGGAATCTGGGCTCTCTAGACCCCTCCGACTGTGAGTCCCTCGTGCTGGTCCCTGGGGGGCACTTGCAGGCATGGGGGGACCGGGATCGGCCTGGCCCTGATATGGGGGAGGATTGTGGCGCATCTCAGGCCACTCAGGTGGGTTTCAATCTCAGGATAAATTTTGGATGGTGCCGATGGCGCAGCTTCTGAGGCCAGAGGAACTCTGGACTCAGAAGTTCGGGTTTTTAGGGCCAATGCGCGCGGAGGGGTGGTATGTTTCTTTCAAAACCCAAGGTTTTACCCATGGCGGTGGATTCTGCACTAAATCTTGCCACACGATGATGTATGGCTGTTGTTCAGGATGCGTGCTTAGTCCTTCCTGGAAAACAAGATCTTTAACTGCCAAAATGATGGTTAGGTCGAATGCTCCCTCTGGTGGCCAACCGACTCCCAGAGTGGGCCACTCAGAGTAACAGAAGGTTTGCCAAGGTCCTTTTCTAATGTTAACAAAGAGATTATTAGCCCTGGTTCTTACTTTAGAAAAATGTCCTAAAGTCAAAGATAGAGGAGTCGTCACTGTCTGTCCCATATTAGTCGCCCACAGAACACAGCAGACACTTACAAGAAATACAAGACACACAAGAAGTTCTCTTCGTGACAACCAGTTGAAAGCTGCTTCAGACGGGAGAGCCCTCTGGGCCTCTCCTCTCCAGTGGGACACTCTTAAGTCCCTCAGATCAGAGATCATTAAAGCCTCTGGATCCGTATTCCACCCAAAGAGACGTCTCCCCAGGCCTGTGGCTTGTGGTTCTCAGGCACATCTGCCCACCACAGTCGTCCGGCCCTGACGGGTGCACGACAGCCACAAACTGAAAGCAAACTGAGAGTAAAACAGACTTAGGAACACACAGGTTTGGCAGCGCCGCACAAAGGAAATCGAGGATCCTCTTATCTCCAAGTGGCTGGCAGGTTGCGGGTGATCGCTCAATCCCGGATGAACCCCCAGATGAAAGACCACAAACTAGGGCTCTCCCTGATCCGGCATGACCCCAAGCAACTCACACCAGAACCACTTGCTGCAATCACACGAGGCTTTATTGGCGGAGCTCCGGGATGACTTGTATCTCTCGCAGGAGACAGGGAAGTCGACCCCGAGCCAAAAAAGCAAGGGATTTTTATAGAGGGTCTAGGGGTTCTTTGGCGTGGAGCTTGCTCATTGGCTCTTCGGAAAAGCAGTTCAGTTCAAGGTCAGCCATCTGCTGCTGATGCTAGTTAAGATAAGGTTTTTCCAGTAATTGCTTGTTCAGTTTGTGGTCAGCTAGTTCCTGGAACATAAACGTTTACACAAGATCCAAAGTATAGGTTCTTAGAATACTTGGGTGTGGGGACATTGTTTAAAAAATTTTCCTTTCAATGTGAATGGTTCTCATTAAGAGATTCTAACCTTATAAGGGAAATACAAAATATAACTTTCATAAAATGATTCATTTTTTTCCCCTCCAACCAGATAGGCAGAAATCCCAGTGTTTGACAATGTGCTATCTTTGTAAAGGTTTGAGGAACCAGGTCATGTCTTGGCATTTCCAGGGAAGAGGGCACGTGATGGATTCTAACAAATGCAAATGCTTTTATCCTCTGACCTGCAAACCCACTTCTCAGAATCTATTTTAAGAGCTGCCACTACCACATATACAAAGAGATGAGTACACAGTTATTCATTGTGTCATCATTTGTAATAGCAAAAGATTGTAAGACAGACATCAGAGAGGATTGAGTGTATAAATACATCCACTCCACACAATATGGGGAGAGGAAATGAGATAGGATGATACAGGGTGATCACCAATATCTGTTGTTTATTGAACAAAAGCAAACTGTAGTACAGTGTGTATTGTAGTTTACTACTTTTGGGTGGGGGTTGGATTGCTGGAATGATAAACTGATAAAAATAGTTCTCTATGGGGAAATGCCTTTAGGTTATATTGAGTTGTAGAGTAGAGATGTGTGACTTTTGGTGTACTTTTTAATACTATTTTTGCCTTATGAACCATGAAAATGTTGTACATATTTAAAAATAAAATATAGTCAGGAGGCAGATATACACTCCAGAATAAATGTAGCATAAATGAGCTATAAACCTTTTTAAAAAGTTAACCTAAAAAGTGACCATGTAACAGTATATTTTGGATTTTATTATCCAGTGTGATTGGAGCATTTTCAAAATTCACATCTCATTGAAACATTTGTGTTTACGCATGACTTCTGTTTGTGGTTTGGTTCCCCCCCCTTTCTATTTAAGGAGCCCTAGTGGCATAGTGTGTTATGTGTAGGGGTGCTCACCCAAGGGTTGATAGTTGGCTACTCTACAGCAGGCTAGACAGTCCCCTCCTGTTAAGACTTCCAGCCAGAAACCAGATGGAGGGTCACCATGAGCCAGAAGCAGCTTGACAGCAAGTGGGCTTGGGTTTGGTTTATTGCCATCTTTGAATTAATGGAATAATTTATTGTATTCTCTCATTATTCCTCTCTTATTGTGGACATTACATGTTCTCTTCCAGTTCTTTAGAGTTCTAATTATTTCATCACATATTTAAATTACCAGTCTTGGAGCAGCTGCAGGGCCAGTTTATCCGACCAACTTTTATTAAAAGATAGATTGCAAAAATCAGATGCAAAAGCAATTAATGTCATAGTGATTTTATGAAAATTGAACTTCTGTAACTCAAATGTTACTTAACAGGCCTGTCTTATTTCTGTGTTCACATAACACAAGATTTGAATAGTTGTGACAGGTGTGATGCCCTTGTGACCTGACACTGCATCCCACTGTAGTACAAATCACAGTGCGGCCATTACTCAGCTCCACTGAACTGCCATACATACTGGGGGTAGAAGTGTCAGAGACAATAATGTTGGCTCAGGATAGAGCAGGAAAAAGAGCTGTTGTACATAGGGTTGCTGTGGGTCGCAGGTGACTCCATGGCACATAACAACAACATGAGTTTTTACATTATAAATTCTGAAACTTATTTAAGTACATGCACATTTAGGATTATTATGTCTTGTAGAATTGGCCGTTTTTTATTCATTGTTTGATGTTACTATTTTATCTCTGGTAATAGTCTCTGTTCTGAAATTGACCTTTTCCAATATTACACTTCTGTAGGTTTCCTAGCTTTAAAATAGATTTAGTTACAGACAGCATTTAGTTGGGTCTCTTGTTACAGGAAAGCTTGAGAAATACAGTGGAAACCTATCAGAGAGGAAGAAGTCAGATACTTTCTACTAACAGTGAGTTATAGAAAAGTGGTAAGACTGCACCTTGTCAAAGGTAGAAAACTTGTGAAGCATAGCAGTCCTGTAAGGATTCACTGTATGTGCATGTATGTGTTTGACTCCAAGCTGTTCATGGGGTCACTATGAGTCCTACTTGACTTGACAACACCTAGTAACAATATTGTGTATTAAAAGTGCACTGCCAACCAAATAGTTCAAAACCAATGCTATTCAGAGGGACAAAGATGGGCAGTCTCTTTCCGTGCTTTTCATGCTATTTCTGGCCTCTGAAATCCTGCTACAGTTTCAGATATAAGTCACTTGGCACGTAACAGCAACATGTATGTTGATGAGCTGTCCAACGATGTATTGACAGAACCATGAACAGAGCACTAGATTGCATTATCTTTTCCCATCAGCTCTTCAGCGAAGATGTTGAAATGTTGCTTGACTGGTTACCTATTTAGTGTTCTTTCTTCAAATTCAATTCTCTATATAATCCACAATATGTAGTGTGGTTAGTTAACATCAATTCGGTTCTGGCTAATGGTGAATCCCAGCATGCCGCACCCTGCTGTCAAGTCAATTTCAACTCCTGCAGAACCAATGGTGGATGCAGATTGCCTACCTATCAGTTAACAGCCCAACTCTTGATCCTTTGTCCCACCAGCCTCCTGAATATTGTTTGGTAGTGACTTTCCATCCATGTACATTTCCTTTCTGAGATGTGCACTGGAAAACATGCTAATAAGAAAACCCACCCCAAAACGATGCTAGCCATTTCTGGAGCATAATGTCACAGTATAAGGTGTATATTACGCATTTTTTAGAAAGGAAAACTTCACAAGAAGCAGTAAACAATATTTACCAAAAAACTGTTCTCTAGTCTCTCCCAAGTTACATAATATTTTATGAAATCATTGACTCCTTAGTGCCTCACAGTAGTCCATTTTGTGCATGGAATTTCTCAATCCATATATTTGTTGAGGGGCATTTTCAAATTTTCTACTTAAAAAATTTGAGATTGGATTATGTTTTTATAATGTGTCCCCCCATATATTCCAGGATAGGATGTGGAAAGAATGGCCCACTACTGTAGACATCTAGGATTTACTTTTTTTCTTAAGTTATACTTTGTTTTTCATGTAATCAAAAGATGTATGTGGACTTAGGGAATGAATTGTGAGCAGTTGTTATTAGGT
>NW_006399805.1:8881657-8892249 GCF_000299155.1 Elephantulus edwardii
AAAAAAAAAAAAAGAATTACACTTTCTTGTCTTATGGCACGTTAAAAAAAAAACCAACATAGAAGTTGTCCTGTGTTAGCGTGCCTTGTATAATATTTTAAAGTTTATTTGAGTGAAAGTTTACAGAGCAAATTCATTTTTCAATAATTCATACACATCCTTTGTGACTACAGTCCCCCACATTATAGCAACCCTCTCTCCTGTGTTTTCCATTTCCATTGTTTCTTATTTCCTCTCTCTTCCTACTATTTTATTTTTATCCTTAGGTATGTTATATGTATCATCGAGTTGTTTGCAACCCTTAGCAATCCCTTGCACTATTGCTCCGAATCCTGCCCTATCCTCAGGCAGTTTGATTGTCTCCTACACTCCTACATGCCCATTATCCCAGTCACTGTATCTATCCATCTCATCTTGGGCCTTTCTCTCTTGTGCTGTTCCTCCAACTTTCCCAACATGAGGTCCTTCTCCAAGGACTGGCAACAAGTCCAAAGTATGTCAGACAGAGCTTCAACCTCCTTGCTTCCAAGGAGTGGGCTGGCTTTATCCTCTCTAGGACAGACCTGTTTGTCCTCATGGCAGTCCATGGTATGTATGTTCAGTGCTCTTTTCCAGGACCACAGTTCAGAGGCATTGATTTTTCTTCTGTTATCCTTATTCATTATCCAGCTTTGTGATGGATAGCAAGTAGTTATGAAGACCATGGTATGGACCAGGTACACCTTAGTCTCCGGACTGACGTCTTTACTCGTTGTTGTTGTGCACTGTTCAATCGTATCAGAGTGGCACAGGAGGAGATTGCCCCTCCTTCTCCAGCAGAGTGTCTGGTGAATTTGAACTGCGTACCTTTGGGATGGCAGCGCAGCTTCTTGCCACTAGGCCACCAGAGCTCTCTGCAGCTTTACTTTTCAGCACTCTGGAGAGATCCCTGATAGCTTACTTTTCCCAATGCAGTTCGTATTGATTTCCTGACTGCTGGTGCCAGGCGTGTGGATTGTTGAACCGAGTAAGCTGAAATTGTTAACAATTTAAATCTCTTCTCCTTCTATCATAGTGCTGCCAATTGGCCCAAGGGTGAGAATCTTAAGTCTTCTTGGCATGAGTTACCCTTTTAATCATGTCTGTTTAATTGTTCCAAGGAATGTCTTCTTTCTTGGTGTTTTGATCACGATGTAAACCCTATCTTGTTTGGCTGAAAGTTGAGTCATGGGGGTGATAACCGCTCTAGGTTTGGAGGGTGACTAAAGTTGATCGGACCTGTAAGCCTGGTCTTGTTTATGATTTTGATTTTTGTACCCCATCTTCCTCCCAAGTGATCAGCAGTGGTCTGATTCTTCTTGTTTCAAGGTCAGAGAGACTCATGATCCATTAGTTGTCAGGTTTTCTTCTCTGCTCTCGATGAGACCAGTAGTCAGCTGGACCTTGGGTGAGCACTCAGAAGTTTTTAAGACCTCAGTCACTCCCCAAAGTAGAATGCAAAACATTATCTTTGTGAACAGTTAGTTATGCCAGTTGGTTTGATATCCGGTGACTGTGGTTTGGAGACTCATTTGAATCTTCAACATGTTTAGTTATAACTAGGAGGTTTTCCTGTTTTGCCCTGTTTGTTATAGGTATATGGATCTATTTACAGAGAATATAAATAACATTATCTACCTAATTTATGTGGTCTGGATGTATTCTCCTTTGCCTACACACAGCCTGTCTATCCAGTTGCAGGTTTGTTCCAGCAACATGAAAAGTCCACTGATGTCTGCTCTCAGTTCTGTCATATGAAAACCATGAGCCCATTTCTATTCTGTCCCATTTTTGTTTATCCTCATACAAATACCATGCCCTCTTCATTGCAATCACTTTATAGCGATTCATTATCTGATAGGCATCCCACATCTACAGAGCTTTTCAAAATTCCTTTTAATTCCCTCTATAGTAGGGTGTGCATACAATTAAAACAATGCTGACTTTCGGAGGCAATTTGACCTGTTTACTATCACAAACTTTTTTCCATTTTGGGTTTTTTCCTTTGTTTATTGGCCTGTTTTTTATATACTTAGATATAGTTTTGTACTTTCCTACACAGTAGGCTTAAACAATCTTTTAAAAGTTTATTCCCAAGTACTTTATATTAATCTTGTAGACATTAGTAAATGGGGCTTTTTAAATTAAAATTTTTGTTTGCATATATACATGAAATTGAACTTCGGATTATTTGTATTTAGTCTTTAGATATGTCATAGTATGGAATATATTTGAGATTCTAACTTTGGTCTTGTATAAATTACAGCATCAAGTTTAAAGTTTTGGTTTTGAAATTTTTTTTTATTACTTTTTTTTTTTAATGTGTGCACTGTCAAATCAGATCTGACTGGTACAGGAGGAGATTGTCCCTCCTTCTTCAGCAGAGCATCTGGTGGATTCGAACTGGTTTTTAAAATTTTTAAAATTCATAATTATTTTATTTTTTTCCCTTCAATACTTTGAATGAGGATCCTTTTTTCCAAAGACTATTATTACTTTTATTATTATTATTAATATGGTGTGTGTGTGTGTGTGAGTGTGTGTGTGTGTGGTCACATTGGATCTGATTGGTACAGGAGGAGATTGTCCTTCCTTCTCCAGCAGAGTATCTGGTGGATTTGAACCGTACACCTCTGGGATTGCAGTGCATCTTCTTGCCACTAGGCCACCAGAGCTCGCCTTTTTTCAAAGATATTATTTGCAAGAACAGAGAACTATATTTCATAGTCTCTTATGGAGACTTTAAATAAAATGACAGTGATTATATATCACGTTCAGAAATCTTGATTCTATAATGTCTGAAAGATCAGAATTCTTTGTTCCTTTTGATAGTTTGTGTCATTCTGTACGTTCGTGTTTGAAAATGACTCTACTTTTTAAAAGGCTTCAAACAGTAAGTAGCCTGTGACATGTGATGTGGCAATCAGCTTCCATAGGATTTACAACCTCTGAAACCCAGTAGGGGCCGTTCTGTTTTGTTCTACAGTCACTTTTAGTCAGAATCAACTCAACAGCAGTGCATTTGGTATAACAAGATAAAACAATGTTGGGGCTCTGGTGCCCAGTGGGTAAGAAATTACACTGTGATCTCAGAGGCAGGTGGTTCAGAATCCACCAGCTGTTCCATGGGCAAAAGATGAATAATTTCCTCCTGTGTGACTTGCAGCCTCAAAGAATTCTTGTGGGTCAGCTATGAGTCAGTTCCAGCTGGGTGACAATGAGCTTGAGTTTATAACTTCGAGAGTGCTGGTAGTGTGATGCGTAGCGAGTTGCACTGCTAATCCGAAGGCCATATATCTGGCTGTTCAAACCCACCAGCAGATCCATGGGAGAAAAATGGGAATTTTTTCCTATGCAATTTACAGTTTCAGAAACCCAATGGAAAAGTCAGCTCTGAGTTGGTTTTGAATTGATGACAATGTTAGGTAATTCATATATGTATAGAAATAAAACTTCTTTATGTTAAGTGGCAGCAGGTATAAATTAGAAAAGATTTGAACATACGTTAAAAAAACAGACACACACCAAACACCATAAACTGTACAGTTTAGGCAAGATGTATTTGTTTAGTGTTCAGTATTTTCGTATTAAACTTGGAATGCAATTTTGTCTTTTCCAGTTGGAGTCATCCGTTGTCCAGTTTGCAGCCAAGAATGTGCAGAGAGACATATAATAGATAATTTTTTTGTGAAGGACACTACCGAGGTTCCAAGCAGTACCGTAGAAAAGTCTAATCAGGTAAGTGCGTTGAATCTTGAACTTTTGGTCCCCTGATAAAGAAACACTCAAAGCATGAAACACTGAGAAATGAAGGAATCAGACTTGAGGCCTTTATAACTCCAAAAAGCACTCAGCTGCTGACAAAAAGGATAGCAGTTTGAACCTCTCATCTGTACCACTAGAGACACATGAGGCGGTCTACTTTCGTAAAATGACAGTCTTGGGAACCCTACAGACTGCTCTATTCTGCCCTGTTAGGTCATTATGAGTTGAAATCAACTGGACCACAGTGGATTTGCTTGAAGTTTGCCTATAACCTGCCAGTGCATAGATCCCTGTCTGTGCCTGACTCCTGCATACCCTGTAAAGATTACCTCTGTTCAACATTTGACATTCTCCTCTTTTTCATACTTTTCATAATGTGTCAAATATTTCTTTCAAATATTTCATTTTTCTATTTGAAATAATAAACTCTACAATGATACATATGAAAAATAGCATGTCTTTGATTAGATTTTTGCCTTTTTTATAAAGTCTTATCTATTGCATGTTATTACTATGATGGGTCATTTTAGAGACAGCTTTTTATACATTTATATAATCAGTTCAGAGCGGGGGGTGGAGAGAGAGAGAGTGTGTGTGTGTTCTGTCTTCTATGGTGGTACATTTTACAGAGATAAAGAAAAGTTTCAGAGTTGTGAGAAGCAGCATCAATGGCTGTGATGAATTTGCATTGCCTAGGAGGCATATCAGGGGTCTGCAGGAGACCTCCCTGAAAATTCATGAGTGGAGATCTTCACTTTGAATTTTTTTTTAATAATTTCAAACATTACAAAAAATATAGCCAGTGTAGCTAAAAAAAACCAGCACACCGTAGATATCCATCCATCAAGTAGCTCAAGGATCATCAACTCTTATCTGTTCTTATCCTGACACTGCCACATTGATAGTGAATTATGCTATTACAGCCATAAAGAGTACAGCATGTATTTCTGTTTAAAAAGAACTTTTTCTTTCATAAGAAAACTTAATCGGTTTCATTTGGAAGACTTTAACAACAGTTAATTAATATTAACAAATATGCAGACAATGATAGTTGTCTCTTATTGTTGAAATTGAGTTGTATTGGTTTTTTGGGGGTTGGTTTTAAATGATGATATATTTCTGTTAGGATTCAAATAAGTATACACAGTACAGTTCCATCTATTTAAAGCATCTTTTTAAGTTACTGATTACCTTCTCACTTTCCCCTCTTCCATTTAACACGCTTGTTGGAGTAACTGGGTGGATTTGTCAGTAGAGTTACTGCTATTCTTAATTTGGCTGGTTCCATCTCCGCAGTCATTTCACATGCATCTCTATCTTCTGTATTATATAAGCCAGTGATGAAAATGTAAAGTCATGCTGAGATTTAGTGTTCTATGGGAGAAGGAGGATATGAAGATTTTCATCCTTGAGTACATGTGTTTCCATCAGGAGGTCATTGTTGTGTGCTGCAGAGTCAGAACAGACTCATAATGCGTTGTTTGTTGTTGTTTATTGCCTTTTGAGTCAAGCACAACTCATAGCTACCCTGTGACCAAAAGGCCTGAAGTCCCTCTACAACTATCGATATTTATCAAAGTTTCTAGAGTTTCCAGAGGCATGTTGTTTAGGAAGTGGATGCCGCTCTGAGGTTATGGGAGATTATAAATCGCACAACAAGAGACTGCCCGTCTTTCTCCTCCAGAGCTGCTGGTGGATTCGGCTTTGCAGAATGACAAGATTCTTATTTTGCTATTGCCTTCACTTCTTGTCTAAAGTAGAGAGGAAAAACTTCTTTTATCAGTTTTCCTGGCTATCTTAGAGTGCAGTTTATATAGAAAATAGATTAAATGCCTAATTCTTTACTTTAATTACAACTTTTTAGAATAGTGAGTTTTTTAACATCCTTCAGGGAGACCAGTGAGTTATAGGGTGTATTGTGTGTACATGTCTGTGTGTGTTTATTGTTAATCCATAAAGTTTTTGAAGATATGAAGGATGTTGTATTTATTATGCTTTCTTGTAATTGTGATTTGAAGTTTACAAAGGCGTTGGTTTTTCGCTTACCCATTCATGCATACTCTGCTTTGTTCCCCCCCTATCCTGCTGCCATTTTATTGGTAATGTAGGTCCTATTTCAGATTGTTAATTGCAGTACGCATATCTGATTGTACATTCATTTCAGACTGACCTTCCTGGCACCTATTCTACTATAGTGTTGTTACTGTTACTCATATTGGTGTTCCAGTTGTATATCTTGGGCAGTGGGAAGAAGCCCCAGAGATGTAGTGAGTTAAACCTTGGTGTGAACCCATGAGCCTCTCCAAGGAAGAGAGCTGAGACAGTCGCATTCTGTGAAGATTTACAGTCGGGGACACACCCAGGGCCATGCACGGTGGCAGGGAACCTGGTGGGGTTTGGTTTGGACTGTGGGAATCCCATTTATTCCTAATTTCTTCTGATACAGCTGGAGTAGTCATTGCTTTTTCTTGCTTCCTGTTTTTACAAGGTATTCTTTTTTTGGCTCTAGAACTGAAACAGGCCATTTCTCAAAGGAACTTTGTTTTCTTTTAGTGGGAAGTGCTACTTGGAGATCTTAATATGTGTGCCAGGGGTGCTCATTGCCACTGGGTTGACATTTTCTTGAGCTTCAAGGGGAAGTGAATTTTTTTTAAATGTTTGGAATGATACCAAAAAAAAAAATCACAGGTGACTTCTGGAAATTTCACTTTATAAATTGTGTTTGTATGTCTTCTGTGCTGGAAATCTGGGTTCTTAATGACATTGATATAATAATTTTATGCTACTCTATATCCTTCTGTCTTTGTAATGAACGTTTGCACTCTTCTTGGATGATACCCTTGATATCCTCCCACAACTCATCTGGTCTTCCCTCATTTGTGTTCAAGGCCTCAAACCTGTTCTAGAGATGGTTCTGAAATTCATGTGGGATAGACTCAAAGTTATATTTTGGTTCTTGTGGATTTGGTTTCATTTTCCTCAGCTCCAGCTTGAACTTGTATATGAGTAGTTGGTGGTCTGTTCCACAATCAGCTCCGGGCCTAGTTTTCACAGCTGATATTGAGCTTCTCCAGCGGTTCCTTCCACAGATGTAATCGATCTGATTCCTATGCATACCATCAGGTGAAATTAATGTCTATAACCGGCGTTTATGTCTCTTTAAAAATGTGTTTGCGATGAATAAGTCATCGATTGTGCAAGTGTAAAATTCCATCATTCTGTCTCCAGCTCCATTTCTGTCTCCGAGTCCATGTTTTCTGACTACTGATTGTTCTTCTCTGTTCCCAACTTTTGCATTCCAGTCACCCATGATTATCAATGCATCTTAATTGTATGTTCGATCGATCTCCAACTGTAAAAGTTGGTAGAAATCTACTATTTCCTCTTCTTTGGCTCTGGTTGTTGGTGCATATATCTGAATGATAGTGGTATTCACTGGACTTCCTTGTATGCGTATGGGTATTATCCTGTCACTCACAATATTGTGCTTCAAGACAGATCTAGAAATGGCTTTTCTAACTATGAAAGCAACCCCATTTTTCCTCACCTTTTCATCTCCGGAGTAGTGTATCATATGATCATCTGATTAAAAATGCCCCATGCCGGTCCATCTCATCTCACCAATGCCTAGTATGTCAATATTTATGTGTTCCATTTCCTCCTTAACAATATCTAATTTTCCCACATTCATGGTTTTCACATTCCATGTTCCAGTCACTAGTGTCTGCTTACAACTGTTCCTCTTCCTTTGTATTTCCATACTCAGTTGCCCTTTCTGTCATTCTATGTGTGTTCTGTTGTACATACGGTTTTCAGAGGCCTGCTGTTTTGAAAGTGGATGGCCAGTCCTTCTTCCTAGTGTATGTCAATCTGAATGTTCAGATCTAGAGAAGTATCCAACAGATAAGCATTTTACAGAAAGAGTGAAAATATATCCCTTATTGTGGAATTAACCATTAGTTTCAGTGTTGTCCCTGCCCTTGGCTCAAGTGCCCTGACCCACTTATTTCTTTGCTCTGCCATCCATCAAGATACCCCTCCACTTCTACCCACTCCCTTCATCACCTATCTCCCATTGTCCCGCCCTTGATCTGATAGCTTAGGTCTAAAGCTTCCTTGGTTTCTGGGGTCGCTATGATATGTGTATATATCTATGATGGGATTTGTTGTTATACATGAACCAAAGTTTAAATTTTTTAAATAAAAAAATTGTTTAACTGTATAAAATTGCTTATTAAAAAGAAAAAAGTGCAAAGTAGTACAGAGGTAACAATTTAGGAAGCAGCAGAGGGAGCAAAGGTAGGAATCACTAAAAATTGGAAAGTTGGGCACTGCATGAAATCAGAATCTCTACATTATAGGATTCCCCCCTCCAAAGCTGCTGTTCCTGGGGTCTCTGAAATGGCTGCCACAAAGCTCATTGTCCAGGCTGGGAGATAGGAGAGATGAGCTGCTGCTGGTGCAGAGAGGCCTGGTCGAAATGCCTCTCAGAAAACACAAGACAGAGGGAGCCTCCAGGAAGTCAGTGGACATGCAACCTGGTGGGTCAGGTTCCCTCATCTGAGCCAACACTGGCTCCCTCCGCACCAGCTGTCGTTGACTCTAGTGTAGATGGAACCAGCTGGAAAAAATAGCTGGTCTGGAGTATGGTGCTAGCTTCACAGTAGAGGGAAGTTGTGGCTGAACAGTTGTAGAATTGTTTCTGTCAACACAAGCGCAAGGAATCTGGAAGTTAGTTGATCCATATGTATATTGGGGTAGGCAACTCAGTCATCATTAAAGCTACTGTAAGAGAAATAATTCTTAATCTTGCCTGTAAGGTTAAGCCATTCATTTGATAAGTACCTACTAGTTTCACTTTGCTTTTGATGGTTAGAGATTATTTTTTGTTTTATACCACCTCCCAAAAAAATTTTTGTTGATTCTGACTCTTAGCAACCCTATAGATCAGAGTGGAACTACCTATAGGATTTCCAAGACTTTACAGAAGCAAGCTGCCACATCTGTCAAGGTGGACCTAGTGGGTTTGAACCTCTCCCCTTGTAGATAGCGTCCAAGCACTTAACCATTGTTCCACCAGGGCTCCTATTTGAGTAACACATAGAGTTTCAAAATAAGTCTGTAAAACAGTATATTTACAACACTCGAGTGCCTATGCTTTGTTTTCTTTCTTTTTTTTTTTTGTCCTTTTTTTTATGCTTTGTTTTCTAGTCTATCTTTTCCTTGCCATATAGGTAACCACTTAATATAAATATATTTATATAAATGTATACATATTTATGGGGCACTGGTAGCCTAATGGTTAGGGGTTGCATTGTCAACTCAAAAAGCATGTGGTTCAGAGCTATCAGAAGCTTCACAGGAGAAAAATAAGTCTCCTCCTGGGTGTTTTAAAACCTGCCTTTAAAACCCGTGGGAGGGTCAGCTAAGAGTTAAATTCTGACTCTATGGCATTATATAGGTATAATTTTTTAAAATAATTCTACAGTAGTATAGATAAGGGAATGCTTTTACAACAGAGTCTAGATACTCCATTTTCAAATTACTTTTATTAAAGTAGTAGCTAATGGCAAGGGTGAGAAGAGTTTTCAGGACAGGAAGTATTGAGGTCTGATAAAAACTTTCAGTATCCAAAGAGGATAATGTGAGTGGACATTAGAGGGGCATCAGAGAGGTGAGAAGATTGAGAAAGATATAGGGGAATCCAAATGATCCTAGGAAGCAGGAAGCTATGGTTTCAAATGATGTGAGTGAAATTGAAGATAGTAGGTAGAGACAAGTGTTGTGCAGGTATCTGGAATGTGGCTAATACAACTCGTTGTATTAGGGGAAGAAAGCAGTCCCGTTCTCTGTTGCCTACCATGAATGTCCTCGTGAGCACTGTGTGGACGTTCTCCGAGGCTGGCGTCCTCATCCACGCTGGCATAGGCTTGAAGCACAGGACTGTCTGCCACCTCATCCTCTCGCCTGTCATTTTCACCACCTACATCACTCTCAAACTCGCCCTCTTCATATCCACTGATTGTGTCTGACCTGATCACTGGCAGTGCCACCCAGCTCATCTCGATGGGGAAGCCCTTGCCCCTCTTCTAATCTTCCTCCCGCATTGCAACCAGAATGCTTTGTCAGTTGCAAAGCTAGCACTTCACCTTCTCATTTAAAAGCTTTCAATAGACTTAGACAGTTTTCTGAGAAAGGTCTGCTTGGTCTGGCCCCTGGCTGGCAGCCTCTCTTTATAAGGCCTCTTCTTGGCTACTCATCCTCTTGATCTCTCCACTTTAGTCAAACTGGCTTTCTCTCCTGCTGTACCTTCCTGCCTTTTGTACATGCTGCTTTCTACATGGAAGGCTCTTTATCTAGCCATTTACACCGTAACCTTCCAAACTAAGCTGAGCCTCTCCTGACAGTTCTTTCTCTGCTTTCTCCAACCCTCCAGACCTGCTGAAATGAGCTGAGCTCCAGTCCTGTGCTCAGAAGGCCTCTCTTAGTTTTTGTGTCAGGCACATCTGTGTGTGTATACACACACACACACACACTCACTCTCTCTCTCTCTCTCTCTCTCTCTCTCTCTCTCCCTGCCCCCCTTACTTCTCCCTCCTTCTCCCCTCTCTAGTGTGGTGATTACAACAGTGTCAAAGATGTTTATGGACGGATAGAAGGATAAGTGTCATTAGCCTTATTTTTTTTTCTATATTTTATTAATTTTCATTAACATTTACAGAGATTTTGGGTTTCCATTCATTCATTGTTGCACTATTCTCTCTACCCTCCTCCCAGTTTGTTCTGGTCCAAATGCCACAGTGCTTGTC
>NW_006399805.1:8893504-8909288 GCF_000299155.1 Elephantulus edwardii
GGCTTCCCTTTTTACCCTACTGGAGAAGTTTTTGGATGTGCATAGGGATTTGAGTCTTAGAAGGTCCCATTCATCTATGTTATCTTCTCCTGGTTGTAGCATTAGCCTTATTTTAGAGATAAGTACTCTTAAGTAACTTGGCCATGACCACTCAAACGAAAAGTGAGGGAACCGATTTTGAAACTGTATTCCATCTATAGCCACATTTAACAAGGGTGAGACTCATGTTTGCTTTTCCTGAATGTTCTGCCCCGACTACTAGTATAATGCCAAGACTGGCACATTGAACAAAGGAGAAAATGTACCTTTTTTTGTCTATATGCAGCATTTCTTATTTTATGAACACATATCAAATAGATGTTATTTATAAACATATAAGTATACTTCTAAACAATATATTTTTTATCTATATCTAGTTTTATACCTAACAGCTTAAACTTGGGAAAGAAACACTATTAAGACAATAGCTAGCAGAGTCAAGTATAGTTGATGAATTTATTTACATATGGCCTGTGGTGACCAGCTTTCCTTTTCCGCACAAACTCCTGTGGTCTATTGCTCTTATCACCAGGTCTGTACGAGCTGTGAGGACAATGCCGAAGCAAATGGCTTTTGTGTGGAGTGCGTGGAGTGGCTCTGCAAGACCTGCATCAGAGCTCACCAGAGGGTCAAGTTCACGAAAGACCATACTGTCAGACAGAAAGAGGAGGTGTCTCCAGGTACTGTTGATGCTTGTTATTTTCTTCACTCATTGCTTCCACCTTCTTTGTGGTGATGCATTGATAAGCATTAAGAGACCTTTTATTCTTTTGTTTAAGTACAAGGAGATCTATACGACAGTTGAAGTCTGAGCTCTGACCAGGTTCTAAGCGGGAGTGGACACAGACACCTCGTCAGTTCCCCTCCCACTTCCTTCAGCCTCTTTGTGTGCAGCAAAGGAAACATTTCCTTTTTAAACATATTCTCTCTTTCTTCCTTTATGTTTATCAGATAGATAGATAACCAAAGAAGTTTTGATTTTTGGATAATTTGAGTTTCTGGGTTTTTAATGCATTGTTTTCCATGAAAAATTTGTTAACATTTGTTTGAAAAGGACTTTTTTAAGTTGTTGAGTTTGTAAGCCTCCTTTCAAGAGCCTCTGCTAGGTTAGGTGTGAAGCGGTGAGGAGGATCTGTCTGCCCTCCGTGATTCCACGTTGTCATGGAGACTGGAAGCACATAGCACAGCTTGACCTGATAAATTCTCCTAGAATACAAGATGGGAGTGTAAAACTCAGATCTGGGGCTTAGTTTGGAAGACAGATCTGTGACTTAAAGGATGAGTTTATGAAGGAAAGAGCCTGTTATATGGAAGAGAGAGATGAGGCAAGTGAAACACTTTCACAGATAGGCTGTAGGAGAAAGGTGATGTGGCTGGGGAACAGGTGCTGGAGGAGTGTGGGGCAAAGCTAGGACACTGATGGCGGAAAGACATTGAAGGACAAATGTTCAGGTGTGGATATAGCTAGATTTCACAGATGCATCTTAAAGAAACTTTTGTTACTCTGTGAAGTGAGATACTTCTTGGAAGTGAGAGCAGAGGAAAGTTATACAGTGGAAAGATATTCAAAGTCCTCCATTTCATACATAGGAAATGCTATTAAGTGTGAAAAATTCTAAGTTTTTAAAGAAATGCATTTGAGACAAAGTCTCTTTAAAATCCTGTCAGATTGTGAAGATTTAGATATCAAAACAACCATGAGATATCTCATTCCAATAACAATAGCAGAGTTCAGCAGGACAGCAGACAGCAAATGCTGACGAAGTTGTGGAGAGAGAGTATGGAACTTTCTTATTCATTGCTGGTCAGAATGTAAAATGGTACAGCCACTGTGGAAGACAGTCTGGTGCTTTCTTAGAAAGTTGGAAATAGAAATGCCATTTGACCCAGCAAGTCCTCTGCTGGGAATATACCCTAAAGAAACGAGAGCCACAGCTCAAACAGATGTATGCAAATCCGTTTATTGCTGCATTTTTCACAGTGATAGATGGAACAACCCAAGTGCCCATCAGTAAATGAGTGGATAAAAAAAAACTAAGGTACGTCCACACAGTGGAATGCAATGCAGCTGAAAAACGGTGAAATGGTAAAACGTTACACAACATGGGGAATCCTTGAGGACATTATGCTGAGTGAAATATCTCAGTCATAAAAGGATAAATACTGCATAACAGTGCTGTTATAAAATAGGGTAGACATGAGGGGCATCGGAGAGGGAATGGGAAGAGAGTGGATAGATAGTGAACACTGCATTAGAACAGATGAGGGGAAGAACTGTTTGAAAAGAATGTATGATTATTATGTATTGTATGTATGAGAATAATCTGGAACCAGGAATACATTGCAGTTGGGCTAGGGATGGAAGGGGTGGGAGAAAATGTGCAATAATGAAGAAATAAAATAAAAAATAGTGTAAAGACCAAGAAGCAGTCCTCAGAACAGAGCAAGGAAACACTACATGGTTCAAAATCAGAAAAGGAATGTGTCAGGGATGCATCCTGTCCTCATGCCTTTTCAATCTGTATATGGAACAGATCATTTGGGAAGCAGCTTTATGAGGAGGAATGTGGCATCAGGATTGGAGGAAGACTCATTAACAACCTGCGATATGCAGATGACAAAACCTTGCTTGCTGAAACTGAGGAGGACCTGAAGCACTTGTGGCAAAAGGTCAGGAACTATGTAATCTTCAATATAGATAGAAGCTCAACATCAAGAAGACAAAGATTCTCTCCACTAGGCCAGTTGGCTGCACCATATTAGATGGAGAAATGATTGAGGTTGTTAACAATTACAGCTTGCTTCGATACACAATCAACACTCTTACACCAGCAGTCAGGAAGTCAAAAGACAAATTACTTTGGGAAAATCTGCTGTCATGGGCCTCTCCAGAGTGCTGAAGAGCAACGATATCATCCTGCAAACAAAGGTGTGCCTAATCCAGGCCATGGTCTTCTCTATTACTTGTTATGCTTCAGAGAGTTGGACAATGACTAAGGATGACAGAAGAATAATCAATGTCTTCAAATTGTGGTGCTGGATAAGAGTCTTGAACATACCATGGACTGCCAAGAAAACAAATAGGTCTGTCTTGGAGAAGGTGATACAAAGTCTCTTTTTGGAGGCTCTGCCTCACTTACTTTGGCACAGGGCCAGGAGAAATTGGTCATTGGAGAAGGACATCATGATTGGAATGATGAAGGGAACAGCACAGGAGAGGGAGACCCAAATGAGATGGATTGATACAGTAACTGGGGCGATAGGGGTTGGGGTTAGTGTGTCGGAGTTAGTAAGACTTGCTCAGGACAGGGAAGGGTTCAGAGCTGCTATACATAGGGCTGCTGTACATTGCAAACAACTCCATGGCATAAAAAAACAGTAACATACTATGGAAGGTTTGGAAGCAGGAGTGGCATCCACTTCCTAAATAACATCTCTCCAGAAACCCTATGAACTTCGATAAATGTCAGTTGTTGTAGAGGGGCTTCAGGCCTTTTGTTCATGGGGTCACTGTGAGTCATGCTTGACTCAAAGGCAATCAACAACAACAACCATAACGAAAGAAAAAAACTAAAATAGACATAAGAGGAGAATGGAAATTGCTCTTGAGGATACATTGCTTAAAGTGAACGGAAGAAATGATGATGTAAAATAGAATTTCTAAGGCAGAGTAAAGTAGCAAATAAAACGTACGAAGACTTGGAACTTTTAGAGCCTTGTTTAAAATAAAATACAGGTAATACTGCAAGTTGGCACTGGCTTTTGTTTTTTTGAAGGACCATTTACTTGGGTCTATATGAACTGTCTTTTGACTCAGCAATTTTACCACTATGGAAACATTGTATTGATCGGTAAATTTTATAGTTACTGTGAAGCATCCTCTTGTAATTGAGAAATACCTAAATATCTGCGAACAAATAGGTGACCGTAGTGTCAGGTTCGCTAAATGAATTTCTTAACTAAATGTCTTAACTAATGTTGTTATAAATGCACTTACCACAAATGGGGTGACTTTAACAAATAGAAATTTATTTTCTCAACGTTTTGGAGTCTACAAGCTCACATCAAGGTGCCAGCTCTAGGGCAAGACTCCCTTGCACTCTGGGGACAGATGCTATCACCTTTCAACATCTGTAGGTTCTCAGCACAGGGACCCTGGGTCAAAAGACTGTAACACGCCTGTCTCTTCTTTCTGGGTAATTCTAAGATTTTCCTCCTCTGCTTCCTTTTCTTTCCTTTTGTCTTTTGCAAGATAAAAGGTGAGACTCAAGCAAGAATGTACTTACTTCAGCCTATTGCTAAGGCTTTGACTCTGAATATACATACAACCTACCTCCTTAATATGTACATGTTGGAATTTCGAATACATTGTAAAAGGAACAAATGCTCCATGGAGGCCTCTGAGTCTGACTTATGTATGCTTTAAAAACTGTTGTCATCAATAATATCCATACTGTTAAACAAACAGCTGCATGGTCAAACATACCACCCCAACATGCTCCTGCATCTGTTTCTATGAAATCACTGGGTCCACTATTCATTGCAACTTGACTCAGAAACTTTACTCACACTTGTGGAGTTTATAGGGAAATAGATTATAGAGTGGGGGAAGCAAAGAATATGACACAATGCAAGTCCAGTTTAGTTCAGCAGTTCTAAGCCAGAATAACAAAGCACAAGTCCTCAATTAGTTAAAGTCCAGATCCAGTTTAGTAACACAGTGCAACAAAGATCTAGTTTCTTTAGTCACCCAAGAAACTATCTCAGTTACAAGTCAGCGTTTCGGTCATTCATCCAAGAGTAAAACCTTTAGCTGTGGCTCTATCTCCAGAGTTCCTCTGGTATATATACCTTGCCACAGCCTCTTCACAGCAGTACCCTAGTCCCTTTACCCTCTCCCTAACACTGTTTCTCACAGTGTGGAAAACGTTCTCTTATAGTGGTCCCACAAGGTTGATGATTTGCAAGACCATATATATACCTGCAGTTAAGGTCCATGGATGGAGACCATGCACCCAGTGGGACTAACAGAATGGATAGAAAAGTCACATTTTCAAACGCCACAACACATAAAATGAAGAATAATTGCATTAGATCACTAAATGGAGGATAGCCGCACAGTATTGGGAATTGTGGTCTAACCAAATTGACACACATTTTCAGGGACACAATTGAATCATGGCTGAATATAATATAGGCAGAGGAGAAATAAAGTAGGTGTATACAATAGCAGAAAGATAAGCAAGGTAGAAGAAATAATATTGTGCAATATTAAGTATAGTCTCATATTTTACCACAGTTTTAATATATTTTATTCCTATTTACTGAGTATATTTGTTGTTTTGTTGTTGTTATGTGCCATTGAGTTGAGCATGACTCATAGCAACCCTATGAACAAAAGATTTGAACCTTGTCCTGCACCATCTTCAATATATTTACAAAACTGTGTAGAGGAAAATAACCACCGTGGAAACATGTACCAAGTCAACAGTAGTGAAAACCATGATGAGTTCTGTGCTAATGGATATGCCCTTTGAATTCCAGATAGGAGGGAGTCATTTCTGTTACTGAGCCTTGTTTGTTTCTAGTAGTTTTGCATGAAGAAAAATGAAAACGTGTATTGAGGATAGAGAACAAATACTTGGTTCAGACACGTTTACCAAGATTATTGTCTTAAGATATCTTATTAAAGCTTGTGTGACCCTCACACTTAATCCTACCTGGCTGCTTGCATTTCTTCTTGATGTTCTCCTTTGGAAAATGAACCGTTCACTACTCCTTCAACATTCTCATCGGTAAACCCAAATTTACATAAGACTCTTTCTAGTTCTTTTTTACATTAAATTATTTTGACTTAGTCTCATAGTTACTATTTAATTATGTTAATTTTACTTTCTTTGGCACCCTTTGTTGTTGTTTTAACAGAGGCTGTTGGTGTGACCAGTCAACGACCAGTGTTTTGTCCTTTTCATAAAAAGGAACAGCTGAAGCTTTACTGTGAGACTTGTGACAAACTGACCTGTCGGGATTGCCAGTTACTAGAACATAAAGAGCATAGGTATGAGTGTCTTTTGCTCCTTTTGCAGATTTGTTGCAGCTTTATGAGGGCCGGGGGACTAGTCCAGGTGACAGTGGCAATCTGCAGTCACAAGGGTTTGGTCTGCAGTGTGCCGACCGCCACTCAATCTTTTCAACTTGATGTTACTGATCTTATAAGCCAGATGGTTCTTTATTTTAAGAGGTTGTCTTGTCATTACAGTTGTTTAGCAGAATTCTTGACCTCTCCATCCTAGATGTTAGTAGTATATCTCTAATTTTGTAAAAAAATTATGTCAAAAATGTCCCCAAATATTTTTTTAAATAGCATTCAGTTTATTACAAATATTTAGTATTGGGGTTCCCATATTCCCCCCCTTTTTTTAATCATAATTATGTTATCATCTAGATGAGCATCCTTTATACACAAACAAAACAAATTAAACATAATAAACTCAAAGAAATACTTTCGTAAATCTCCGTATGATCAGAAGGATTCAGGTTGAATATTCCTTGAAAGTCTGTTTTCATTGTCCCGTTGCCACAGTGCTTGTCAAACCAGTTCTGTTTGTCCATGTGTCCTTTGCTATTCCCTATCACTCCTCCCTGAGAGAGATTTCACCCTGAGTCAAAAATGTCCTCAAACATTACATCTATTCAGAGAACAGATTTTAGCTCTGGACACAGACTGACCACATTTTCATCTACATGGAATGTATATCCTGTGTTTTAAGATAGAGATTTCACATTTTAAAAACCTGGATTTCTCTCTTTTTTTCCTTTTTTTCAGAAAATGGAATCTTCTATAGCCTTGGTTCATACACTTTCATGTTAGCATTTGACTTCAGTTGACTTGAATGAGCTTTAGGAGGGATGAATTTTTCAGCTTATAAAAATACATGTAATTAAAATAAATGAGAGAATTGGAATAATTAAAAAGTAACAGTCTAAACATAGGGCAAAAAAATGTAAGGAAAAGAAACAATATAAGTATTGATTGATCGGTGGGCAGTTTATATTAATAATTATAATTTAGATGGGAAAATGTTCCAAATTAATAGATTTCAGGCTAGATTAAAAACCAGATAATAGGATATTTTCTTTTTGTGAAAGAAAAAGGTTTATTGGGAGAAATGTGCTTTATAAAAATTAACCAAAGAGAAGCTTGTCAAGCCAATACAAGAGACTTATAAGGCAAATGCATTAAGGATAAAAAGGTTCTGTTCTAAGACAGGACAGTTCAATAGGTGTATACACCATAACCTCAAAAGGATTTGGTGGAGTCCCTAACATGTTGGGCTGTTAGCTAAAAAGTCTGTCGTTGGCTCCACCAGCCGCTCCTTACAAGGACAGTGGCAGCTCCTCTCAGACTGACAGCCTTAAAGACTCCGTGTCGGCTTACTGTGTCTGTGTCCACTCGACGGCAGTGGGTTAGCTTTAAAAGAAATTAAAAATCCATAAATTGAAAATCTGCAGTCAGGCCGAGAATGTTAACATAGTTATAATTACCAAGCTTCATTAGTAGGGTGAGAATACAGTAAAGCTGATTGAACTGATTCTAGCTTATGAAACACTGTAGCCTGTATTATACATTTTTTTCAAACATGCATAACTTTTTTCCCTGTTTCATTGTTTCACAAGAGAGCTCTGGTGGCCTAGTGGGTAAGGATTTGCTCTGTCAGCCAGTTCAAAGGCATGTGGTTCGATTCCACCAGCTAGCCGCGCTCTTCTGGGGAAAGATGGGCAGTCTCCTCCTGTGCTGTTTACAACCTCAGAAACCCTGCCTTAGGGTCAGCTCTGAGTTACTTTAGACTAGATGGCACATAACAAACAGCATCATACCACAGTGCACAAGAATAAATTTCAAAGGGTTCAAATGATACAGAACATCTGTGTGGCCACAGTACAATTACTATGAAAATAAAAATATCTCTGTATGTTTGGCAATAAAGGAGATCAATTCATATGAGCACTCAGTACAACCCACAATCCCACTAGATCTTAAACTGCAAAGAAGGAAAAAGAATAGTAGATTTTACTGAAATAAATGATGCATTGTTACCTTAGAGACTTTATAAAAAATAAAAATGTCTTATCAATAACTTGAAAATGTTTTCATGAAACAGGAACATTTTTAGCTTACTTAAACACAAGACAAATCGAACCTGCAAATAATCATTTTAATTACGTTAATTAAAATTTTCAAATGCGTGAGAACCCCCCCCCATTGACTTCCTGATAATTTATCGAATAGTTACGTTAAAATTAAGATTATTTCCTGCTCAGACTTGTTCAGAGAATGGAGTCGGGGAATTTATTCTCATCACCTGTGTTTTGAAACCAGCATAAGCTGGATACCAGAAACTAAAGTGGAAAAAACATTGTGAAAATGGAAAATTACATGCTAGTCTCCCTCATAAAACAAAGGTAAAACTTTAAAAAAATAGTAAATTAGAAAACAAAACTGGCAATATATCTTTATTCTTGGACAATGTAATTTCAACTAACTTCTCTTTAAACACAAAGGTGAATCTGACTCAAAACCATGACATTTTCTTCTGCTTTACATGCACGTGAAAGTCAGATAATGAATAAGGAAGTCTGAAGAGCATTTGAATTTTGGTATTGGTGAAGAATATTTGAATATCCCTTAAATTGTCAAAAGAACAAAGCAAGCTTTCTTGGAAGACATACATCCAGAATGCTCTTTAGGAGCAAGGATGATGAAACTTCATTGCACATACTTTGGCCATGCTGTTAGGAGGGGTCAGTCCTTGGGGAAGAACAGTACAGAAAGATGATGAAAGAGAAGATGACCAATACAATATAATTACATGTTGTTTCTTAAAAGATAATCTACAAGTTTACTTATAGCATCAAACTTTCAAAATCCTAAAATTATTAAATAGTTCGTATTTGATACTGTTGCCATCAAGTTGATTCCAGGTTATAGTGGCCGTACAGGACAAATTCAGACTAGCCCACAGAGTGTCCAGGGGTGTAATCTGCATGGAACTAGACCAGTACATCTTTCTTTGGAAATGGCGTGGGATTCCAGTGCCCAACCTTGGCTAGCAGCTGAATGCTTAACTGCTGTGCCACTCTAGTACCTTTTAGTTATTAAATAGCTACTAAATCTCTCTATATCTTTTGCTATTTTTTGCCAGGTCATCGAAGTGAATAGGCTCAACATTGAAAATTCTGAATGATGGATGTGTCCATAAATAGCATGATCTGAAAGATGAAACATTTTCATATTTTGGAGAGGAGGGAGAACCTACTTTAGGATTTGTGTTTTAGAAGATTATTATTTATATTGTTACAATCATTATTTTAAGTGTTTTATACTATTTGTTCATTACTTTAGCTTTTTCTTAATTTTTCTCAGGTACATTTGTGTGAAGTTAATTTATTTGTTTATTTCTTCAGATACCAATTTATAGAAGAGGCTTTTCAGAGCCAGAAAGTAATCATAGATACCTTAATCACCAAACTAATGGAAAAAACAAAATACATTAAATTCACAGGAAATCAGATCCAAAACAGGTAAATTTCTGTTTATGTTATTGTAATGAATCGTTTTTCTAGAATGTGGTAAGTGTCTTCATTGTCAGGACAGTATGTCTCCCTTTACTCAGTTACGTAGTTACACAAACTTCAGGAAGGTCTAATAAAGCTGATTAGGCACTTCCAAAAACAATGTTTTTGAAATCTTTGATTTAGGAAAAATTATTTTCCACTATGAAATATTGAAAATCAATATCTGCATTTAATGACAGCTTTATCTGGTAGTTATTTCTGTTTAGAATTGTCAAGTGTTTTATCAATTTTAAAGAAATTCCAGAATTTTAACCAGTGTTGTAAAATATTTTAACACTCAGTACTTAATTACTATTTTAATATTTGCTAAAATTTGAGGTGCTACCCATTTTCTGGCCTGTGATTTGATTTTTTTTTTTTAATATGGTTGTTTTTAAAAAAAAAAAAAGACAATGGATTAGAAATTTTAGAATATATTGAGACAAAAGACTTTTGGCCTCTAGTCTGGGGCTATTTGCAGGATGGGAAGATGGGTGGAATGGCTGGATTCTGCAAAGGTGTGCTTTCTGGTTTGAGGTTGAGACTAGGGTGTGGCTGTTGATCACAACAGGGTGTAAACTGTTTGGATTTGACCTTGTATTTAAAAAGGCTTTTGGTTTTTGTGGATCTCCCAAATGAGAAGAAAAGCTTGCCTCTGGAAACTCTTCCTATGAACTTGGAGAAAAGATGAAAGGTTTGTGTTCAAGGCACAAAGCTCATAGGATCAAACAACTTTGTGGCACTTAACCAAAACAATAACTCTGTTATTAGAGGAACTGACTCATAGCTGACCCTTCTGCAGGTTTCCACAGGCAGTAAGTTACATGGGAAGAGATTGCCTATCCTGTACCCTTGGAGCAGCTGATGGATTCGACCGCATGCCTTTGGAATTGCAGCGCAGATTCTTAACAGTGGGCCACCAGAGCTCCCTGCTCTGACACTGAGTCAGTTACTGACAGCTAGTAGAGCCCCAGCATGTTAGGCTTAGTTGCTACTCCTAGCAACCGTGTAAACAACAACCTGGATCATCCTGTTTCCTTCATAATCTTCATCATGTCTGTTACACTTTAGCCCATTCAGAAAGTGACTCTGTCAATCCATCCTGTTGATTGGCTTCTTTTCTTTCACTTAATCCTCTACCTTTTCAAGCATGATATCTTTTTCCAAAGACTGACCTCTCTTAACGCCATGCCCAAAGGATATGAAATGAAGTTTCACTTACCTTTGCACCAAACAAGTACTCTGGTTGCACTTTCTCTAAGACAAAGAACATGCTTTTTCTTTAGGCATTTTGTGGGATATTCAGTACTTTTCTCCAACAACATAACTCAAGGGCATCAATTCTTTTGTCATCCTTACTCATTTTCTAGCTTTCAGATGCATAACAAGTAATTGAAAAGACCATGGCTTAGATCAGATACACTTTATCTACTTTGCTTGGTCAGCAGAACATGTTCATTATGAACTGTTGTTATGTACTCTGGATTCAAGGATCCCTGTGAACAACAGATCTGAAGCCTGTTCTATCCTGTGTCTTCCTTATCATTTCTGACACACTTGAGCTCAGTTGCAGCAGTCACTGTGTCAATTCACTTGAACGGGTCTTCTCTTTTGCTGATCATCCACCTTCCCAAACTTGATGTCCTTTTGCCCCTTAAAGGAACATGTCCAAAGTGCTTCAGATAAAGCTTTGACATTGTGCCTCCAAGGAGCACTATAGCTGCCCCCTCTCACGTCTGTGTGGTCTTTTGGCAGTTGATGGTATTTTTAGCACTCTCTCCAACATCAGAGCTTAAAGGCATCAATTCGTCTGTCATCCTTATTCATTTCCAGCGCTCGGAAGCATAGCGAATGATTTAAAAGACCATGGCCTGAATCAGGCACACGTTAGTTTTCGAACTCCTAAAATTATTCCCCAGTAATTTAGAAAGCATAAACACAATCAAATATTCTGGAATTCCCGTTCCTCCGAGTCAGCCAGTTTGTTGTGATCCACATAGTCAAACGCCTTTGATAGTCAATAAAACACAAATAGACATTCCTCTGCTATTCTCTGCTTTCAGCCAAGATCCATCTAACATTAGCTATATTATCTCTAGTACCACGGCCTCTTCTAAACCCAGCCTGCACATCAGGGAGTTCTCTGCTGATGTGTTGCTCCAGTCGCTTTGGGAAAATTTTCAACAGAATCTTGCTTGCATGTGATATTAATGATATTGTTTGATAATTTCCGTACTTTGTTGGGTCACCTTTCTTTAGAATGGGAACAAATACAGATCTCTGCCAGTCAGTTGGCCAGGCGGTTGTCCTTCAGATTTCTTGGCACAACTTGGTGAGCACATTCAGGGCAGCATCTTAATGTTGAAATATGCTGTCAGTTTCTGGAGCCTTGTTTTTTTGCCAGTTCTTTCAGAGCCACTTGAACTTTTTCCTTCATCACCCAGGCTCTTGCTTATAGATTGTTTCATGGAATTCTTCTGTGTCAGCCAATTCTCTGTGTACTCCTTCCATCTTCTTTTAATGCTTCTTGCATCATTTAATATTCTTCCCAAAGCATCTTTAAATATTGCCACTTGTGGCTTGAATTTGTTTTTCAATTCCTTCAGCTTAAGAAATGCTGAGCGAGTTCAGCTCTTTTTATTTTCTGACTCTTTGCATACATATGTCATTATAGTACTTTGCTTTTTCTTCCCAAGCTGTCCTTTGAAATCTTCTGTTCACCTCCTTAATGTCTTGATTTCTTCCTTTAGCTTTGGCTTCTCGGCACTCTTATAAAATATTCTGAGTCTTATCTGACATGCATCTTGGTCTTTTCTTCCTATTCTGCCTTTGTAATAACCTTTTACATTCTTCATGGATGATGTTCTTGATATCGTCCCACAGCTCATTTGGTCTTCGCTCATTGATGTTCAAGGCCTCAGACCTTTTCCTGAGATGGTTTTGAAGTTTGATATGTTCTTGAACTTGAACCAGGAAGCAGTCATCAGATCAGGGAGACGCTGCACAGTTCAAAATCAAGAAAGGTGTGCACCTAGGGATGTATTCTATCTCCGTACCTTTTCAATCTATATGCAGAACAGATCAACCAGGAGCCTGGGCTGTATGAGAAGGAATGTGGCATCAGGATTGGAGGAAGATTCAGCAACAGCCTACATTATAGAGACAACATGAAGCACTTGCTGCAGAAGGCCAAGGACTGCAGGCTTCAGTATGATTGAAGCTCAACATCAAGAAAACAAAGATTCTCACCACTGGGCCAATTGGCAGCATCATGATAGATGGTGAAGAGTTTGAGATTGTTAAAATCCATTTGCTTGGCTCCACAGTCAACACTCTTGGTACCAGCAACCAGGAAATCAAGATTGCCTGGGGAAAGTCGCCTATTGGGGACCTCTCCAGAGTACTGAAAAGTAATGACGTCAGTCTGGAAACTAAGATGCACCTGATCCAGGCCGTAGTCTTCGCAGTTGCTTGCTATGCATCAGAGAGCTGGACTAGGGGATGATAGAAAGGGAATTGATGCCTTTGAGCTATGGTGCTGGGGAAGACTGTTGAATATACATACCATGTACTGCCAAGAGAACAAACAGGTTCATCCTAGAGAAGGTGAAACCAGGCTGCTCCTTGGAGGCAAGGATTCTGAAGCTTTGTCTGACATACTTTGGACATGTTACAAGGAGGAACCGGTCCTTAAAAAGAAACATGCTTCGGGTGGTGGAGTGACGGTACAGGAGAGGAAGATGAGATGGTTTGATTCAGTCACTGGGGCAATGGGGGTAGGTGTGTCAGAGACAATAAGGTTGCACAGGATAGAACAGGGTTTAGGGCTCTTGTACATGGGGTCACTGTGAGTTAGCAACCCGACGCACATAGAAAGGTCCCTCACTGCACATTTGTCCAGTGTAATATATCTGCTGATCTTCTGGTTGCTTGTACCAAGGGTGTTGATTGAGGATCAAAGTAAGATGAAATGGTTAAAATTTCAGTCTTTCTCCAACTGTCATGATGTTACCTGTCTATCCACTGGTGAGGATTTTGTTTTCTTGACATTAACATGTAATCCATATTGAAGGCTGTATGTAGTCTTTGATCTTCTGCAGCAGTCACTTCCAACTTCTCACTTTGAGCAAGGAAGATCATGTCATCTGCATGACACCAATTGTTCATGAGTCTTCCTCCAAAGCTGATGCCACATTCTCCTCAACATCAAGAAGACGTTGAGTCGCAGCATAAACAACTCATATTACCACAATCTGCCTAAATGTTCAATCTTTGCTTCTTTCATTTGCTTTTAGAATTATTGAAGTCAATCAGAATCAAAAGCAGGTGGAACAGGATATCAAGGTTGCTATATTTACACTGATGGTAGAAATAAACAAAAAAGGAAAAGCGCTCCTGCACCAGCTGGAGGTGAGTTGTACAGTAGCCTGTTGTGGTGGTTCATACGTTACTGTCTCAAGCATTTGTTAATTTGATATCAGTCAATGAAATGTTAATCTTCTTGTAACCTTGAAGTCTGTACATTTTCTGTACACACACTATTCTTAATTTTCTTCACATGATTTGGTTTGATTGTGGGTTTTTAATGGAAGAGTAGAGTTTATGGAACTAGCTCTGGGGTGTTTGGTCTTTGTTACCATTTTTCCCTCTGACTCAGTTTGTCTGGGCTAGGGGCTTAGCTTATTTCTTTTTAAATAGAATCTGTAATGTCCTGTAGTATATTACTTCTTCATTTTTCTAAGTTGTCTGAGCTCATCAAGAGCTTTCTTCTCTCTGATGGGGGCAGGGGGAGTGGAGTCTGTCCTCACAGAAACAATTTCCTTGGCATGGTGGTGAGTTTAAGGGTTTTAAATAAGACAAGTCTCTTGGTCAGGTTAAATTCTGTATTTGCTGTTAAATTGTTTTTCTGGTAATACTCTCACACACCTGTTGATTTTCAAGATAATTCACAATAAGCAGGATAATGCAGAGATAAGAGGATGTTTTTCTTGTTCCTTACAAAGGTAGTGACGTTTTCTCTACCCTAGGGCAGAACACTAGGCACAAATTGCTACCATAGGGAATAAATGGGGGAAATCCCACTACTTTCCATTTGATTGAGATCTTACAGCTTCTGTCATATTCCTGAGGCCGTGCAGTTGTATTCAAAACTCTGACCTTTGAGATGGCTACCTAACTGAAACACTAAGCCATAAGGTCACCTTACAGTGAAGATTGCATGACTTTGAGTACCTTTGAGTTGGAACAAAGTTATAAACCCTTCAGTGGGTTTTCAGAGACAGTAAATTCACACAGGAGGAGATTGCGCGTCTTTCTCCTAAGAAGCAGCTAGTGGATTCAAACCTACATACTCTGGGTTGGCAGTACAATTCCTTTGCCATTAAGCCCCCAGAACTCCCATAACAGTGGGAATCAGAATGCCTAAAAGTGGAAAATCCTACGACTAAGTCAGTGTTCTGATAACTTTACTGTATAATGGCTTACCCAGTTCAATGGTGAGATTGTTAAAACTAATCCATACTTTCGATGCGTGTTGGGAATAGCAGTAGAAACCTAAACTCCAGAACTTGTCAGATCAGACACAGCCTGGAACTAAGGGTGGTTGGTACTGTCTTCTCTGCTATGACCGTGGCCTTTTGTGTGAACATTTGGGGAGGGTAGTGGGGAGCCCACTAAGAGTTCTCCTACTTAGAGATGTAGCCATCCTAATTTCGTAATCCAAAAATGTGTGTTATATATGAAAACTAATCTTGAGAATTGTCTTGATTTCAGAGTCTTGCAAAAGACCATCGCATGAAACTCATGCAGCAGCAGCAGGAAGTGAGTGGACTTTCTAAACAGCTGGAGCATGTCATGCATTTCTCCAAGTGGGCTGTCTCCAGCGGAAGCAGCACTGCATTGCTTTACAGCAAGCGCCTGATTACATACCGGTTACGGCACCTCCTTCGAGCCAGGTGTGATGTGTCCCCAGCCACCAACAACACCATCCAATTTCACTGTGATCCTAGCTTCTGGGCTCAAAATATTATCAATTTAGGTTCTTTAGTAATCGAGGATAAGGAGAGCCAGCCACAAATCCCTAAGCAGAATCCTGTGGTGGAGCCGAATCCACAGCCACCAGGTGGCTTAT
>NW_006399805.1:8909388-8938509 GCF_000299155.1 Elephantulus edwardii
GTGGACTTTCTAAACAGCTGGAGCATGTCATGCATTTCTCCAAGTGGGCTGTCTCCAGCGGAAGCAGCACTGCATTGCTTTACAGCAAGCGCCTGGTAAGGTGGACAGGGATGGCACCACAGAACAGTGGCGTCTTTGGAATGCTCAAAATTCATCAATGTGCCTTTTGTCCTTTTTATTTAAGTATTTTATCTGATCCTAATTTTAATGCATCAGAATATTTTGGTTTTATAAGTGTTATTTTTTTTTACTTCATATAATGTAAGGGCTACTTGTAATCTATTTTCACTCCTCTTTCATTCGTTTCCAAGTTAATATTGCTCAGGCTTAGTGGTAGTGAACCTAACATAGCATCAAATATAGCTAACCATTTGTATTTCTTAGTCTCGTTCTTAGCAAATCCGTGATAATATTTAAAATATCAGTCCTTCGGAGACACCTCTCCCTCCCACTGTGGTGAAACTACAGCACGGAAGAGAAGAGAGTACCATGTCTGAGGTTACATAGGAAGAAAGGCAGCTAGGATCCAAAGTGGATGCCTGACCTCTAGGGTTCTATCATCTGTTACCCCCAGTGCGATTGGCACAGGACAGAGCAGAGTTTAGGGCTGTTGTACATAGGGTCGCTATGAGTCGCAAGCGACTTGACGGCACATAACAACAACAACAACCCCCTCTATGCTTTGGACGCCAGCTGCTCTGGAGTAGTGACTCAGATTTGATTCTGTATTTTGCATATGAGTCATTCCTGGGTGATGCTAATAACGCTGCTGGTCCATGGACCAGGCTTTGAGTGGCTGAGACCTAGGAGTGAGATACTGAAGACATGCATGTTAAGAATTTCTTTCTTACCAATTTCATTCTTCAATGAGATGGAAAAGGCAATCTCCAGCTTCATTTGGAATGGAAAGAAGCCACGAATAAGCAAAGCACTCCTTAAAAATAGAAAAACGGTAGGAGGCATCTCACTCCCTGACTTAAAATCCTACTACACTGCCGTGGTAGTCAAGACAGCATGGTACTGGTACAATGACAGACACATAGATCAATGGAATAGAATTGAGAACCCAGAAATCAGCCCATCTATTTATGAGCAATTGATTTTTGACAAAGAGATGAAATCAGTTAGGTGGGGAAATGACAGCCTTTTTAACAAATGGTGTTGGCAAAATTGGAAAACTATCTGCAGAAGAATTAAACAAGATCCCCACCTCACTCCATATACAAAAACCAACTCAAGGTGGATCATGGACCTAGGATTAAAACCAAGGACTGTAAACTTCATTCAAGAAAAGCTTGGAAAAACTTTAGTAGTGCTAATCCACAACATATAGAGTCTTCCCAGTATTCTGAAAAATTTACAACCAGGAGAAGATAAAATAGATGAATGGGACCTTCTAAGAATCAAATCCCTATGCGCATCCAGAAACTTCTCTAACAGGGTAAAAAGGGAAGCCACAGACTGGGAAAAAGTTTTTGGTAATGACATGTCAGACAAGGGACTTATATCTAGAATTTATAAAATACTCGAGCACCCCAACAAGATAAAGGAGAAAAATCCAATTGAAAAATGGGCACAGGATATGAACAGACACTTCACCAAGGAAGACATTCAGATGGCCAACAAGCACATGAAGAAATGTTCAAAATCCCTAGCCCTGAGAGCGATGCAAATCAAAACAACCATGAGATATCATCTCATTCCAGTAAGACTAGCAAAATTTAACAGAACAGCAAGCAACAAATGCTGGCGAGGTTGTGGAGAGACTGGAACCCTTATTCACTGTTGGTGGGAGTGTAAAATGGTGCAACCACTGTGGAAAGCATTGTGGCGCTTTCTCAAAAAGTTGCAAATAAAGACACCATTTGACCCAGCAATTCCACTACTGGGAATATACCCTAAAGAGACCATAAATGACATCCAAGTAGATATATGTATACCCATGTTTATCGCGGCTTTGTTTACAATAGCAAGGAGTTGGAAACAACCTAAATGCCCATCAACAAACGAATGGGTAGAGAAGCTGTGGTATATTCGCACAATGGAATACTATGCTGCATTGAAAAACAAGGAACTCATGCAATATTATTCAAAATGGGTGACCCTGGAGGACATTATGCTGAGTGAAGTATCTCAGTCACAAAGGGACAAATGCTATATGGTGCCACTGTTGTAGAATGAGGCTGGCATTGGGGTGGGGGTAAGACTGAGAAAAACTGGATGAAGGGAAAAAAAAAGAATTTCTTTCTTGAACTCTATTGAAGATTCATTGGATTCACACCCTGAAGTCAGTTTAACATAATCCGTATTAATCTGTTTTCTGTCACCTACACTAGGTTTTACAGTCACATGGCAGAACATAGTTGAACTTAATTTGAATTTGCATATAAGCCATTGCTAATCTGTTTCATAGTCAAGGCCTAGCCTTGTTCTGACTGATAATGTTGAGCTTTCCATGAGCTCTTTTCACAGATTTAGTCCATTTGATCCCTGTGTGTTCCATCAGGGGATGCCCATGTGTCCAGTAGTCATTTATGTGATTTTAAAAGGTGTTTATATTGATTAAGTTGCTGATTGTACAGAATTCTGTCATGCCATCTTCAACCTTATTTCTGTCCCTACAGCCATGTTTTCAAACTGTGAACCTGCCTTGTTTTCCAACTTTGACATTCTAGTCACAAGTTGTGGTTGTTATTACATCTTGATTGCAGAAGCTGTTTGAAATCCTGTTTCTTTATATTTGCCTTTAGTTACTGTTGTGTTGAAAATTAGTTGTTACCAGGCCGTCCTGTATGCATATGATGTTGTCCTGTTGCTGCCGAGAACCTCCTCAGAGTGATAATATGCAGTGGTCTTGTTGTAAAGGCTAATGTGTGCCTGACCCAGGCCTTGGTCTTTTCTTTCATTTGCTTCAAATGTAGGGGAAAGGTGAACAATGAGTAAGAAAGACCAAATTGATACATTTGAATTGCAGTGTTTTCAGCTCTTGTTCTTATAATTTCCCTTCTTCTAGAGCCTACTGGGTTAGATTGTTGTTCTTTGTTTGATGAAGTTGTTGAGTTAGATCGTTAATTTTGCTTTTTTCCTTTGTTTTTTATGTGTTTGCCTTTTGCTATGAACTGGCCACTAAAGACTGCCTTAGCTGTATCCCAGAGGTTTTGGTACATTTGAATTTTCATTGTCATTTGTTTCAAGGAACTTTTTTATTCTTTATTTCTTCTGTAACCCAATCATGTTGTTGTTGTTGTTGTTATTATTATTATATTTGTGTGTGTACGTCAAATCAGATCTGACTGGTATAGGAGATTGTTCCCCCTTCTCCAGCAGAGCCATCTGGTGCCAATCATGTTCTAGCAGAGTGTTATTTATCCTCCAGGTTGGTGGCTTTATCCTCTTGTGGTTAATTTCTGGTTTTATGGCATTGTGATCTGAAAAGATACTTTGTATAATTTTAGTGTTAACAATGCTTGGGAGGCTGGAGGGACAGTGCAAGAGAGGAAGACCCTCAATGAGATGGATTAACTCATTGACTGGGGTAATGAGGATAGGTGTGTCAGAGATAATAAGATTGGCACCTGATAGAGAGAGCAAGGTTCAGGGCTGTTGTACATAGGGTCGCTATGAGTTTCAAGCAACTTGATGAAACATAACAATAACAAAGTCCTTGAGGTTCTTTCTGTTCTGCACTGCACCCCTGTAGGAATCTTGCATTGTATTCCCTGACACCAATTCTATAGGCCTCCTTCGTATGTGAAGTGGCTTAGAGGTGTGAAACTCAGTTTCTCATGTACCTGTTCACCTGGAACTTAAAGTCTTCCTTTGTCTCTCACATGGCAAATTAGAGATCAGTGCTGCCAGCTCAAGCAGCTTGCAAGCAGGAGGGGCTCTCAAGTCAGAGAGCTATGGAGATTCTTTGCTATGCTTGAAGTTCTGTATACTAAAGTCTCTTGTCCTGTTTGGCCCCTGAGACTGCCCCGCAACTGCAGAGGCAAGGGCCCTCAGATGAAGGGAGCTAGAACCCCAGGGACACCTCAGTTCTCTTGCCCCACAAGCAGAGGTGAGCGCTTGCTCTCGGCTCAGAGCCTCCCCTCCCCTTGTCCGCTGTAGCTTAGTGTCTTCTGGTGTGGCAAGAGATCAGGACTGCCAGCTCGTATGCAGAGGCTCTCAGGTCAGCCCTCTATAGATAATAATTTTTGAAAATAATTTGTTGAAGTTTTAAAAGTAATTCCAGAACACTTCATTGTGCTGTTCTTAGACCAAAAGAACAAATGTTGGATCAGAACAAGGGGATGCTGTGTAGCCTGTGTGGTTACAAATAAACTGAGAAGGTGTACTATTAGAAGATCTTGTGTCGTCAGAATTGTAGGACTGATAATTTCCAATATGCAGAGACACAGCCTTGCGTCTGAAAATGAAGAAGATCAGAGCCATTTAGTGATGAAGACAGAAAACTGCACTTTTCCATATTGGTTACACCCCAAGTTCTCACAACGAGCTCCATAAACAACCTCATCATAAATGAAAAAAGATTTGCATTGTTCATCTTTTCATTTCTATTGGGATCCACAATCAAAGCCCAGGGGAAGCAATGTTCGGGAAGTGAAACGATACATTGCATCGGGCAAATTGATGGTAATTGAATACTAGCCAATAGTGTGGTGTTAGAATCAGTCTAAAGGTGCCTTAGTAGTAAGCCCTGATAATCTGCTTCTGAAAACTCTGTACATGTGCTGGTGTCAGTATGGTCACGCCACAGTGACAGTCAACTCTTACAGCATAGGAGAATTGAAGGGCAAAGGGTGAGATTACATCGCAAGGAAACTTAATGAGAGCAAGGGCTTGTGGGACACTGTGTACTAGAGGGGGTGAACTGATTGAAAGATTATTTCTGGATATTTAAAACATCATGAATTATCACAAGACTTTCCCTAAAAGGTAGCACTGCTAACTCAAAGCTGTTGCACCTCTGAGATTTGAACCCACCAGTGGCTTCTAACGTGGGACTTACAGTCTCCTAGAAGCCTGTTGGAGAATCGGCTGTGAGGCATTTCTGACTCGACAGCAGTAAGTGAATGTGAATGTTAGTGGTGGTGAGTGAGCCAGGTGCTCATGCTGTCAAGGACTGAGGGAGAATCACCAGGACTTGACCCAGCAGGTCTGGTTACAGCAAAGGAGTTGCTTTGTATTCTGTCACCTTCTAACCCCATTCTCAATTCCATATCCTTCCAAAGGGTAAATAAAAGAGCAAGAGAGTTAAATGTTTTATTTTACAGATATTTGAATTAGTTATTAATAATTCAAAGTACTGACTTCAATCTAACTCTTAGTTTAAGGTAATTTTTGGTTTTTATTCAGCAATGCACCTGAGTTAGTTCTACCACAAAACTTGTTTGGGAAGAGAGTTGATGTCCCGTGTCCACTTGATATGTCCTGTGTGTGGTCTTTAAGCATGCTGACATGTGCACTAGAGACCATTTTTGAGTATTTACTAGTCACCTTGTTTGTCACCATTACTAAGACCAAGGCTATGTTTTCTCCTCTCTCCTAGATTACATACCGGTTACGGCACCTCCTTCGAGCCAGGTGTGATGCGTCCCCAGCCACCAACAACACCATCCAATTTCACTGTGATCCTAGCTTCTGGGCTCAAAATATTATCAATTTAGGTAGGCCAATTGTGTATGTTTTCCCAAAGTGACACTTGGTTAATGGATCTTTTAATGTTTATGATCTGATACTGAAATCTCCTCTACCACCCAAATGGCTTATTTTGAAGACATGATACTTAGTGTTTTAATTAGTGTTGATGTTGTCTGTATCATCAAGTCAGAACCCACAGCTGACCGCTGACCCTCCAGCAGGTTTTCAAAAGCATTAAGTCCCACAGGAAGATGTTGCCAATCTTTCTCCCTCTGAGCAGCTGCTGGATTTGAGCCACATGCCTTCAGATTGACGGCCACCGGAGCTTCGTTAGTGTGGAAGTGTTGATATGTGTGTGTGTGTGTGTGTGTGTGCCTTCCACGTGTACGTATGTACTTCCCACTCCTCCACACATGGATGCTGTACTGTTCACTTGAGACATAAGACAGTGGACTTTTTAACACTTTCCTGTTAGGTTCTTTGCTAGGTAGACATAGTCTTACTGCTTGCTCCTTGTTTTTCACACACAATTGTGGCAAACGGAAATTTAAAGATATCCCTATACGTTGTTTGAGGAGCCATGAGCTGCCAACCAGAAGGTTGATGGGTCAAATCCACCAGATGTAGGAGTTAAGATTTCCTGTCTTGTGACTTGATAGAGGGCCACCAGGAGTCACAGTCAACCCAGTGGGTTTGGGGTTAGTATTCGGTGATGCAGCAGTTAAGTAATTAATTGCTTACCCAAAGGTTAATGGTTTGAACTCAGCTGGCTTTCAGGAGAAAGATGTAGCTGGCTGTTTACATAAAAATTACAGCCTCAGGAATCTCATAGGACAATTCTCTTCTGCCCTCTACCGTCACTGGGTCAGAAGCACTCACTAGCCTGGCTTTCATTTGGGTTCATATACGGTTCGTTAACAACCAGAATTATTACACCTTAGGGCTTATTTTGAACTAGGAGCTCATTTCTAGTGCTTCAGAATGATTGGAGGTGGTTGCTCTCACTTCTATGACCAGAGTTTTCGTGGGAAAGAATGATTGGAGTGACAGCTTTCTCAGAACCCCCCGGAAGGGAAGAAATGAGTTTACACAGAAGAAGAGCATATACTCAAAGAAAGGAGACAAGGACCCTCCCAGATAGCAATAAAAGAGTATATGGCCAGATGCCTCCAGCTACAGGCCAGGCAGTTACATCCACGTCCCCTCCTTCACTGGAAGGAAGATCTTCTTGGGAAATACAGATGTGTACAAGCCACTCTGCCTGGCACCCGTCTGCAGAACTTGTCACATCATGAGTGCTGACCACTCAACAATTGTTACATGTAGCTATGTGTCCTTGTCTACATGCCATGTGCAGCATGTAAATGCACCCACATACAACACAGGTGCATTAAGAGTTCTGGTGACAACTGCACACACACTGATGGGGTAGTATTTTAAAGTTGATGTGTAGCAGGATATGTGGGTGTGGCCTGGTGAGGTGATAGTATCCAAATCTATTTTATGGAGGATAATGACAGTCCCCATCAGAACAAAGCTCTGTCCATGAGGTCGGCATGCTCAGACATACCACCACCCTCTAGCTGGATCTCGGGCCTCACAGCAGCCGTCGTCCATGGTACTCTGCATCTCATCTGGTTCCATTGTCTGTTGCAGTGGCACACAGAGCTCGGAGAACTCTCAGAGTTCACTGGTTTGCAAGGAGCAGGGAACAGCCTGGAATGACATCAGGAAGCCTTGAGGCAAATCCTCTCTTCAGCGCAGGGCAGCTCTTTCAGCCTCCCTCAGGCTAGGCTCCTCTTGGGTTTGCCAGAAGGTTCCCTGGTCCTGAAACTGTTCTTTTAAAATTGTAGTGCTTGACCCACATTACAGGTGTTCTAGAAGGTTCCTTGTTGCTTTTCTCTTCTTCTGCTTCACTGCCATGCCTGTTTTCTGCTTTTACCTGCTTCCTATCAGAAAGACCTCTGTGGGAATGGCCACACACACACACATACAGCTACATGTTATAAACTCTTTGTCAATTTCAAGGCATGGCCTTTCCAGCAGGATCAAAAAGTGACCAATCCTCTCTCAAGTGGATGAATATACTTCCTGTAGACCACAAACCTAATTTGCATAACATAGTAACTTCAGTTGCATCATCTGTTGACCAGTCCTATAAGAGTGTGTGCCATTTGTAGGGCAGGCGGAAGCCCAGGTCCAGACAAAAGTGTCAAACTACAAATTGTTTCATTTACCCAAGAAAAACTGATTAACTTGTACAAATGTAACAGATCCTCTATGATAGGAGAACTGGATCAATGGTAGCTCAGGGCTCAGGAAAGAAATTACACAGGCTGTTTTTCCAAAGAACTAAGACAAAAGACCATGTAGAACAGAGGGACTCATTTTCCCACCTTGATCAGAGTAACTTAGTGGAGCTGTGAGTAGTAGCTCTAACTGGCACCTTTCAGAGCTGCGTCGGTCTCCAGATGGGGCTGTCAGGGCTCATCCTTTGCTTCTGGGAACCACGCATGGGGAGCCAGGAGGGGTGTGAGTCTAGGTGAAGGTTTATGTCAAGACAGTTCTGTCCAAGATACTAAGTTATTTATTCATTGTGAACTCTGTTCCCTCTCAGTAAAAGAACACAAATACCTGTCCCAGTGCCTGGTGCACTTCAGGTCTTCAGTGAAGAGTCACTGTAGTGAGGACGGCTTTTGCTTACTAAGCTAGAATCTCGTGTTGAAAAATTCCAGCTTTGTATGCTTCAGCCCTCCCTGTCAACATGTTCTCTCCAAGAGTAGGTGCAGTAAGGAAGGGGAATTTGAAAGATTCAAGTCTCTGGTACTCAGGTGGACTGTATGGGATTGCACTGAGATCCAGTGTCCTTTTTGTGTGTTTAGTTCTGCTGTATATAGTGTTCCTCAGTATGTCGTCTGAGGACTTTACAACGCCCACAGAGTCCTCCCATCCCAGCTATGTGACTGTGAGGCTTAACTCTCTTCATCGTTCAACATAAGCAATGCAGCATGACAGATAATGCTTTAAGAATATAAAAGGGGTTTCGTTTTAAACCAAGTTCTTTGGAAGTTTTAAAGTTCAGCATAAATAGGCTTACCAAACGGTGGTATCTCATTACTGTCAGGAGAATGAACTTGACCACTTTGTCTTTTGTCTCTCCAGGTTCTTTAGTAATCGAGGATAAGGAGAGCCAGCCACAAATCCCTAAGCAGAATCCTGTGGTGGAGCCGAATCCACAGCCACCAGGTGGCTTATCTTCAAACCAGTTATCCAAGTTCCCAACACAGATCAGCCTAGCTCAGTTACGGCTCCAGCATATGCAGCAACAGGTAATGGCTCAGAGGCAACAGGTGCAACGGAGGCCAGCACCTGTGGGTTTACCAAACCCTAGAATGCAGGGGCCCATCCAGCAACCCTCCATCTCTCATCAGGTAAATTGGGAAGCAGGCCTGTCCTGACTTAGATAATTATGGTACAATTGTGTTCAGCAGCTCCTAACATAACCAGGACAGCCACCATCTCTGACAGAAATAGGATCTTATGAAAATCTATCAGGTTCCAGAACCCTGATTTGACTCCTAGTTTTAGCCATTCTTAGAAAGAATTTTGTGGTTTCTTTAGCAGCTGCCTCTATTTGCGTCTCGTCTTTATTGTCCTTAAATCCTGTGCTATGCTATCGATAGCCCATATCTGTGAGTGACCCTGTAACTCCCCAGGCACGGCTTAGAAAGCTGTGTGGCCAGAACAAGGCGAGAGCAGCCCACGCTGCTTTCAGCGGTCACCTTCGTTTAGAGCACATGGTCCACAAACTTTGAATCCTATTAATTTTAAAGCCAGTTTCTGAAGACTTAGATATGTTTTCCCTGTCCTTTACCAGTCAGTTTAGATGTAGATGTGTTGTTGTGTGCTGTTGATTTTTTTGACCCCTAGTGAAGTGGCCTCGTGTGACAGAGCCGTGCTGCCTCATGGTGTTTTCTAGTTGTCATTCTTATGGGAGCAAATCAGCAGATCTTTTTCCCCACAGACCCATTGGATGGGTTCTAGCCCACCAGCCCTTCTGGCAGTAAACCATTGTGCTGTCAGGGTGCCTGTTAGACGGAGGCATAATGAAAGTTTAATATGGAATGTGTGGTTCTTGTTATGTGCTATCAAGTCAGAGCCCAATCACAGCTGACCCACCAGCAAGATTTCCAGATGCTATAAATTACATGAGAGGAGTTTTTTTCCTTGTTTTCTTCATGCAGCAGCTGTGGCTCAAACTATGTGCCTTTGGGTTGGCAGTGTAACCCTTACCCACTAAGCCACCAGACCTCTCCCTTTAAGAAGTATGAAGACTACATAATAGTTCTGTCTTGATGTTTGTTTATGTTCTTCCTGTGTCTGAGAACTTTTTGAAGTGCTTTATACTAAATAGTACTGAAGGTAGGAGCACGGTTTAATAGTAGTGGTGATCAAAGAGGACAGCCCAGGCTGAGTTGTGTAAATATCTACTAAAAAGGGAAGTGTGCTGGAGTCACTAGTATTTTACTGACTCCAAGAAGAATGTATGATATTCTTTACAGAAAAGTAATTCAGTGGTATAATGACTATTTTATGCAGTCTTAGAAAATGTTGAGATGGTCTTCATTCGTAGCACTCTTATTTCAGCCTTCAATAAAAACATCAAGCATTGGTCAGTCCTAATGGGCTTTATCCTGTCAGGGTGAAATTAGAGCAGGGTGTAGTGAATGAAGATGACCAAGCCTGACCTCTGTTAACCCCACAGGGAGCCTGCCGCCATCAGCAGCATCTACCACACAAACTCAGTTCCCGTGTGGGCCGACACGGCCTTCCACACTCCTGCACCCACTTACTGGATTCCAGATCTGTTGCAGTGCCCACACAGACTTGACAAAACCATATTCATAGTTACGGAATTTATTAGAGAAGTTAATAAGGTATAATTCAGGTTAACAGTTCAGAGAGCTTCTCAGTTAACCGCAGAATACAATTTCTCAGTCCACAGAGCTGCTCATTTAATAGCAAGATGTAATCCCTGAGTCTAGACAACAGCAAGCTACGATCCCTGGCACAGGAATCTCTGACCCCAAAGGGTACATTTGTCCATTCTCTGCTTCCTCTTGGTGGTGAGATTCCACTTAATGCCTCTGAATTTGCTCAGTTTATTGTCAAAACTAGCCACTCTCTTTGGGGATAGGTTCACATGTCCTATTTTCATCAGGAAGTGATGACTTCTGCACCTGTTGATGATGTAATCTGGCCAGCACAGGGCAGGCAGAGTCGAGGTGACTGGATCAAATGAAAAACAAGTGATCTGGGGAAGCCAAGTTTTTGGCACCAGACCCATCACACTGGACTGTGACCACCTGAGACAGTGTACTTGATATATATGACCTGATGGAGTAGTTGTAAGAAGGGAAATTTAGCAGACCCCCCCGGGTCTCAAGCTTCGAGTCTGTCCAGGTTATGACAGGAAGTAAATAGGAGCTGGTTTTTTTAGCATGCCTTAGAGCATCCCAGCGAGGGTACTGGCACACTTTAGATACCAGGAGCGTAGCTGGCAGAGCTAGAATGAGGAAACCGTTGAGGAATAGTCTCAGATAAGCTATACAATTTTCTGAAGATCAGTAGGAAGAAGAGAAAGGATATTTGTTGAGTACCTGATGCCAAACTAAACATTGTCATATATTAATTGTTGTTTCCTGTGGGCAAGTTGGAACTGACTCCTCGCTTACCCTCCAGCAGTTCTTCAGAAGCGGTACCTCTCATGGGAGGAGACTGCCCATCTTTCTCCAAAGGAGCAGCGAGTGGATTTGAACTGCTTGCCTTTGAGTTGACAGCATACCTTCTTACCACCAGACAAGCCCAGTATTAATACTAATCTTGAATTCTGATAGATGACAAAATGATGGTCATTTCATAACTTGTTAAACTGGAAAGGAACATGACTTGTGGTTGGTGCCTTTTCCCTTGAGAGTGAGGACACTGAGGCACTTAGTAGATAATGTGCCTTGGTCAGATTGTCATAGTTATTTATGACCGTGGACGAAATGAGATGACTTCTGACCCTGTGGCCTACTTCTCTCAGAAATGTGCTACTGGTTTCCCCAGCTCTGGGATTTACTGCTCTGACCGACACTGGACACAGTTTCTATGGTATTTACAGTCCAGTTTTCTACTTAGAGTTTTTGCATCACATGGTCATAACCTCGCATTTGGTTTCCTCTTGGTTTCTGGACCTCCACACCTTCATCTTTCTTTTTTGTCTACTCTCTGCCCAGTACCCACCCAGATGCTTTTCACCTGTGGATTTGTGCCTCTGGTGGCATAGTCCGTACAGAGTTAGCACCGAGCTTCTGGTGGTTCAGATCTGTAGGAGAAAGATGGGCAGTCTCCCTGCATGAGGTTTACATCCTCAGAAAACCCGATGGAGAGTCACCTATGCGTTGATTCTGACCTGACAGCAGTGAGTTTGCTGTGAGTTTATAAACTTACTGTCTCTGTCCTGCCTATCTGAGTTGCATTTCCCACCAGTCCTGTGCCCAGGTATCTGGGGCAGTGCTTGTCTGTGAGTAAGTGTGTAAGTCTCTCTGACATTGTGGAATGGGCAGACCACACTGTCCATTCGTCCAAGATGACACAGTTGAAGGATTGCTCTAGAAATCTTCATGGTCGTTCTTGCTTTGGAGACCTGACTGATGTGTGTGGTTAACGAGTTGGGGAGAAACAATGGCTGAGTGCACAGCTGTGGAGGACAGTGTGCGGATACCCTGTACCCTGTCGTAGGCTGGTCCTCGTTTGTCACAGCAGCACCACACCGTTCTCAGTGCGCATGTATTTTCATGATACGCAGTGGGTGGCTCTTGGCAGATACATGGTACCAAGAACATCTGACCTCGAATACGGTCAAACTTAGAAACAAGGCCCAGAGTGTGGAGGAGGACTTTGTGTCAGAGGTGCTGCAGCTCAGTTTTTTCCCTTCTGTATATTGCATATTAATTGTTTCCATTAAGTCAATACTTGGCTGTTCCTTTTAAGCTGGTTCCCAGTCATACCCTTCTCAGTTACTTCCCTTGTCCCAGGGGTTCTTAGAGAGTGATTTCCTGCTTATCACTGCTAGCACTACTATGGAGTAGAGTCCACTCAGAGCAGGCCACTTTAGGGGTCCCAGGCTGGACATCATTACAGGAGATTGCCCACCTTTCCTCCAAGATGTGACTAGTGCTTTCAAACAGCCAGCCTTTTAGTTAGCGGGCTGATAGGTGACCAGCAAGTCACCAGTGCACCGTTTTGAGAGAAGCATCGCCTTTTCTTCCCAATCTGTGAGCATCTTGCCATCTAATAACCGAATTGGTGCATAATCTTTGCACTGGGTGGAGATGTGAACTCAGCAGGAAAGACACAGTGAGGACAGAGTGGCCAGCACTCCGTCAGGGCCACTCAGGGTGCTTGTTCCCTCCTTTCTGCATGAGATCAATTCACATGTTTTCCACTCTATGAAAACCCTCCAGCTGTTTTCTGTACTCTATGATGGAACATTCTTCAAGTCAAAACTTTCATAGGAACCAGAAAGAATTGCTGTTGCATCAGGTTTCTGTGAAGTTCTGTGTTTTGTTTTGGTTTTTTTTTTCTGCAATGTTGTTATTTTCATTTTTCACCCACCCAATTTTACTTGGTTTGCAAACACTCTCTGTTCACTTGTCAGTGGTCTACACTTGCCGGCTACTCTTAGAAAGTGAATCCAGTGTCACCCTATTCATATCCACCACAGCCAAGTCAGTTCTGACTCATGCGACCACCCCTCCGTGAGTCAATTAGACTGTCAGTATATGGGAGAAGATTGCCCATCTTTTTCCCTCAGTGAAGCTGGTGGAATCAAACTGCTGACCTTTCAGTTACCAGCCCAACAGGCAACATACTGCTTGATCAGGATCCCTTAATTTGCAAGAGAAGGGGAGAAAGGGTTAGGGAATAGGGCTGGACCTTACCACCTGCATTCACTGAGCTTCAGTGTAGGCGTTGCTGCTTCCACCTTGAAGATTCCTCCTTTGGGAGGATCTGGTGCCTCCCTGACAAGGTCTGCTCCTGTGTTAGAGTATCCTGAAACAGACTATGTCCTTTGCAGTAAAGTGTCCTCCCTGAAAGCTCTCAGGAGAGACTGGCCTCAGTGTCACCCATTGTCAGTTGCTGGTCTCGGTGTCTGTGGCTGACACGATGATTCCCCTGCCTAGCCCTTACACAGTCTGACTTCCCATCAATCCTACTGTCCTGTGGGCAGCCAGTATCCTTAGCGGGTCGGTTCCCTTTTAAAATTTGTTTTCTTCAGGAGACTCATCCTCTGAGCTGTAATTAGTACCTTAATCAACAGTCAGCTAAGCAGTCTGTGGTAAGGATATGGCACCTTGATTTTCCTCTATTACCTTTTACTAGCTTTGTGGCTTCTTTTGCATTATCTGAACTCTCAAATCTTTCCTCATAAACAAGAAAGATAATGCCACTTCATAAGTCTAAATAAATACATGTAAGAGGTTAATCTCAACGCTTTCAATATAGTTAGATCACAATAAGATCTAAACACTATTCTCTTTCATGTTACTATAGTATCACCATGAAGTAAGATGTCAATTAAGAGTGCAAACTTTAAGACTAGTCTGTTTGAAGTCAAAATCCCAGGTCCATCAGTTACTGTCTTTATTAAACTTGGTCAGGTTGATGAAATTATCTGTATCCTCTGTAAAAATGGACAGAGTACTCATTTCATGCGATTGTTTTGAGATTAAATGGTTCAGCCATTCAACATATTGAAAGTGGTGACTAACATTTAGTAAGTGCTCAAGAAATGTTAACAATTATTATTCTGCTTTAATTTGAACTTAATAGTCGATTTGAAGAAGGTACCAGCAAGCACTAGCATGTTTTACCTACTTCTTAACATGGTATCGTGCCAGTCGCAGAGGGCTTGTTAGGTGCTGTCAAGTCAATTATAACTTCTGGGTACCCATGTGACAACAGAACTGTCTCCCAGTCTGTATTTTCTATGGAGACAGTACCAAATTTTTCTCTTGGAGTTGCTAGGTGAATTTGAACATTTGATCAGAGGATGACCATTCAAGCATTGTTCTTCCTGGGCTCCTTCAAATCCTGCTACAAAGATTTCTCTTGAGTTGGCATATGCTTTCCCAGGGCTCTTTCTTAAGAGAACTTTCCCCCCCAAGTTGTTTATACAACATAAAGTCTATGCTCTCCCCGTCCGTAGTACTCTTGCGATGTTCATAAATGATTCATCTGGGGCAGAGGTGATTCCTTTCTGGCATTTTGTATGAGTGTTGTAGAAGAAGAGTTCATGATGTGATTTTCAGAAGATAATTGTTAATACAGACTTACTCTCTTTTCCAGCAACCTCCTCCACGTTTGATAAATTTTCAGAATCACAGCCCCAAATCCAATGGACCAGTCCTTCCTCCTCATCCACAGCAGCTGAGATATCCACCCAGTCAGAGTGTCCCACGGCCAGCAATAAAGCCAAACCCCCTGCAGATGGCTTTCTTGGCGCAGCAAGCCATAAAACAGGTGTGTGGCTACCTTCTCTCTGCAGGCGCCCTTCTGCTCTTTCGCAGAAGGTGTGGGAGAACTGCCTTGCTGATTTGTTTTCTAACAAATGTTGCTATCAACATTTAGAGACAAAGCCCAGAGAAGGATTTTGGTGCTGTACAGCTGACCAGGGTGCTCATGATCACATGACTTTTGTTGGCCTTTTGATACATAGTATTGTGGGGAATTGGAGAGGCTGGTTTCATTTGTGCAGTAGTGATAGGTAACTTTACAATGATTTCCCTAAGTTTCCCCAAGGTAGCAGAATTCTAACAGCTTCCTGACGTCCACACCAAAAAATCTTCAGTTTGTATTATGGGTGCAGTACATAAAAGGGGGAACAAGAAAGAAGTCTTTTCTAAGTGTTTCATGGCGACTTCTTGGAAACACCCTGTGACACAGTTTCACCCTGGAACATGTGTTAAAATTTCATATTCTTGCTATCTTCTCTCATTGTTTGCAGGTGGGATTATTTTCTAGATTGTTTTGATTCATTTTAGTTAAAGGTTACCGCCGTACTGTCCTTGTCAGTTACACACGCAGTGTGAAGCTTTCCATCCTCTGATAGATGGCCCTTGTGCCTTCTTGCTCCTGTAGTGGCAGGTCAGCAGTGGGCAGGCCGCCCCATCAACTGCCAGCAGCACGTCCTCCACCCCCTCCAGCCCCACCATCACCAGTGCAGCGGCCTACGATGGAAAAGCTTTCGGCTCCCCAGTGATTGACCTAAGCTCCCCAGTGGGAGCAACTTACAATCTTCCTTCCCTCCCAGATGTAAGTATATGCAAAATGTCAACTTTGAGGATTGTGAGTGAACTTGGATCTCATGAAAAATAGGAGTGTACGGAATCACCGGTGGTGACTTAGGCTTAAAGAGTATTTCCTGGAGCACTAGAATGTTTAAAATGTTTGTAAATAAATGGTTATAATAGCTAGATAGGATAGCTGGAAAAGGAATGACGTACTAGACAGTCGAATTGCTGGTGTAGCATATGCTAGAGTAAGCAGAGTGGCACGTGGCCAGAAGACGTCAGGAGGAGGAGGGCGTGCTTGCTTATGGAAATCAGAAGACATGCTGACCAGTACAAAATAGTCTGCACTTAAAATATATTCACTCTAAATCCTAAGTGTGTCAGTATGACTTCCCCACCACAACCTAAAGGGAAGAACAAGAGTGGGTCTCCATAGAAAGGTGTTTTCCTAGTGTGTTTTCGTTTTTCTCATCCTACTTACACATAGAACCTAATAGTGAAAACTTCTGAGATTCTTGTACAATTTATACAACTGACTTCTCTAATCCTGGGGGAAAAAATTCTTTGTTTGGTTTTCATGTTATAAAAATCAACTAATAGTACTAGGCCACCAGAACTCATCCTAATGGTTGCATTATTAACCTTTTCTGAGTTCATTTTGCTTTTATAATTTTAGATACTTTAACTGCATATTTTTGTGTGTGTGCACTGATAGCACATAGGATAATTTGTCTCATTCCTGTACTTTTAGCTTTAAAGTTAACTGCATAGCATAATTTCCCTCAACCTTTCAAAAAAATCTAATGATTCTAGTTTTATGTTTTTTAAACTATTGGAAATATTTGGCAAGGTAATTGGAGTAAACCTAAAAGAATACTACAATGTTATTGATATGCCTCTCTCAGCTCAAATTCTCCATCTGAAGCACAGAATTTTTAAGAAATGGTTTGCTGTCTGCTTAGTCGTGTGGGTGGGTCTGAACTGGCACATTCTAGATGGCAGGCAGGCTGTTCAGAACACACAACCCCTGAGCAGGAACCTTGCTTAGATGTAGAACTGTCATCTGTCTGAGATGGAGAGTGTCATCTGCGCTTGAATCTCACCTGAGACAGTCTGTCCTGCACAAGAGCTGCATTCACTTTAGCCTTTCAAGACTAATCTATTTTCTGCTTAGCATTTTTTGTTACAACCATGAGATTTTAGTCAGGGATACAATTTTGAATAAATTTAAGTAAAATGTTGTTAGGTGCATTATGGTCAGCCACCACTTAGCAGCCTCTCTGACCCTTGTCCTGTGCCACCCTCTGGTCTCTCTGGTGCTCAAGCCTGTTGGAGTAGTTGCTGTGTCCATCTCGTTGAGGGTATTTTGCTGACCTTTCCCAGCGTTGTGTCACTCTGAGTGGACTCATTGGACTGATTGCTCCTGAAACTAGGCCCAGAGTGAGTGAGAAGCGTTTGCCCAGAGAACCCTTCACTATTACAGCTGTTGAGACTTGAATTTGTTCATCAGTTCTTTCACCTTGACAAGTGCTGAGTGTGTTCTTCCCTTTTTGTTTTCTAACTGCAGCTCCTTGCATGTTTCTTTATAACACTTTCCTTTGTGTTGTCAAGTTGCCCTTTGAGATCTGCTCAGCTCTCTTATTTCTTTCCCTTTGTTTTGGCTTCTTTTCACTCAAATAGAAGTTTCAGAGTCTCCACTGACATCCATTTGGGTTTTTTGTTTCTTCCCTGTTTTTATAATAAACTTTTACTTTCTTTATGGTTGATGCCTTTTCCATAAGTCTTAATCTTTGAGCATTAATACTCAATATATCAATTCTCTTGTTGCCATGGTTTTCAGTTCCATCAGGACACGCCCAAGGTTCTATTTTGGTTCTCATGGGCTTTTTGTTGTTCCTTTCAACTTCTGTTCAAACTTGAATATGAGTTGTTGATGGACTGTTCCACAGTCGGTCTCTAGCCTGGTTTTGACTACTCACATTCAGCTTCTCCATCTACTCGTTCCACACATGTAGTCAATCTGATGAAAGCCCATCAGGTGAAATCAGTATGTACAGTTCTGTTGATGGTATTTTGGTTTTATTGTGTGTTTTTCAGTATTTACAATGAATAAATTATTCGTTGTATAAAATTCTATCAACAAGGCTGCATTTTCCTACTGCCAGTAGAGAAATTTTCCCTTGTTTTCTACTTTTAGATTCCAGTCACGAACATGTTCGATCAATTTCAGACTGCAAAAGTTGGCTAGAAAAACCCTCCATTTCTTCATCTTTGGCTTTCCTAGTGGGTGCATATATTGGAGTAACCATTGTGTATGCGGATGTGTGTGTGTGGATAGCACTCACAACATCATACTTCAGGACTGATCGTGACGTGCTCTTCCTAGTGTAGCACAGATTCAGAATAGCCCATACCGTTCCATCTTAGCACATTAATGCCTACCGTGTGCATCTTTAAGTGTGTGCCGTTTAGTTTTTGACTACTCTGTTTACTTAGAACAACTTTGGGAACTGTGATAATGCATTTTTATCGTCTTTCTGGGACACACAAGCCCTGTGAGTTCTCTGCTGCTGGGCTTGTTGGTGAGGTGAGACTTCATTTCTTCCAACTGATGCGGTTATGTAGGTCTCCACCTGATGGCAGCACACACTGAACAGGAGATAGATTTTCCCATTAAACCCTGCAGGCAGATAATAGCAGGATGACTACTCTTTCCCATAGGTCACAGAGGGGTTATTCATGACTGAGTCAGCTGAAACTGGTAGGAGCGAACTGAGCTGGATTTTAATCATGGCTGAGATGGGCTGCAGCCTCACGTGGGAATTGAGCTGAACTTTAAGCCCAGAGATAGTCTTGGGCAATTGCGTATATATTTAAGGCATGGAAAGCTATTTGCCTCTCAAACATTAAACTACTAGTTAATTTATCAATACTTTAGCCTGACAAATTAGGAAGGAAATGTTGTTCTATATACTTGTTAAAGCAAGAATCTATAAGAAATCCCTTTTTTTCCCTCCCAAAGAGCACATTTCACTAAAAATGTGAATATATTTAGTAATGTTCACATTCTTCACGTTTGTTTCCTGTGAATTTGCTGCGTTGACCTGGTGCATACCCAAAGGGCAGTCTCAGGGCCTAGGCATCTCAGGGCCCTTTGAGGGTCCCTCAGCGTCCTCCGCGTAAGCGACCAGAGCCTTTTTCCCAGTCTTTAACCAGAATAGCACCCATCAGCAGAAAGGGTACAGGTGTGGGCAGCTTAGCTACTGCCAGCCTGCTACTCAGGACATCTGCAAAAATTACTACTCTTCCCGCTAAACTGTTTGTTTACATGCAACTCTGCTATTTTTAAACAAGTTAACAGGGTTGTTGGTGGTTTTTTTGTGTGTGGTGGGTTGTTTTGTTTGTTTTTAATTTTTGAGCTTTTTAAAAAAACATTTAAACAGTTTTAAAATACTCTTTTTATGGATGGGAATGAGTTTTGAGAACCACTACTTTCCATTTTAATATCTGTAGTAGTTATAAGAAGTCATGCTGCCAACGTATCCAAAGACAGAAGGTTCGAATCCACCAGTTGCTCCATGAGAGACACATGGGCATTTCCCTGTGTGATTTACTGCTTCTGTCAGCTATGAGTTGGCACGTAGGAACATGAAAGTAAACGCTCCAGAGCAGCTAGGTTTTTTTAATATGGTGGTTTTCTGTGGGGTTATTTGTTTTGAGGTTGTTGGGTGATGGTATTTTTTTTAAATGAGGAGAAACAGTAATAATTAATAATATTTTGGTTTCTATGAAGATCTTATTTTTTTTCCATCCCGCCTGTGTTTTTTTCTTCTTCTTAACTTTTTATTATGATCTGAGTGACAGTTCTCAGAGAACAAATTGGTTTTCCATCCAGCCATTCATTCCCAGTGTGTTTATAACACTGATTTTGATCCATACCTTGTAGCCACACTCTTCCCACTATCCACCTGCTTGTTTCAGCCTGTTTCTAGTGACTGTTGGAGCTGAGCCCAGGCAAGTCCAAGGAAGCTGGACTAGCACCCAGCCCTTTACCCTTCCACCTCATAATTTCTGACAGGACTAAGAAGAGGGAACACTCTCATCCAGGCTTGTTTGTGGGGGGGTATTCGATGGTCCTATTTGTTAACTAAGTTATTTGAGTCTTAAATATTTAAAGTTGCTTTTTCTTTGCAAAGTCAGGGTGTCCTAAGACTATGTCTTGTTTTTTAAGATTGATTGTTCAAGTACTATTATGCTGGACAACCTTGTGCGGAAAGATACCAACGTCGACCACGGGCAGCCAAGACCACCCTCCAACAGGACCGTGCAGTCACCCAACTCCTCAGTGCCATCCCCTGGCCTGGCAGGTAGGGTGGGCTCCCACGGAACACTGCTGTAGTCTTCACTCTACTTGGAAGTGTTATTGTTGGGTGCCATCAAGTCAAGTACAACTCAGCAACCCCGTGAATAAAAGATCTTAACCCTATTCATTCCAACACCATCCTCACACTTTCTGACACACAAGAGCCCATTGCAGCAGTCACTGTGTCATTCCACCTAGTTAGCATCTTCCTCTCCTTCACCAAAAGCATGATATCCCTTTCCAAGGACTGGTCCCTCCTTGCAACATGTCCAAAGTATTTCAGGCAAAGCTTCAGAATCCTTGCCTCCAAGGAGCAATCTGGTTTTACCCTCTCTAGGACAAACCTGTTTGTTCTCCTAGCAGTCTATAATCACTACTCTTTTCAACACTCTTCTACAGCACCACAGCTAAAAGGCATCAATTCTCCTTCTGTCATCCCTAGTCATTATCCGGTTTTGTCATGCATAGCAAGTAATTGCAAAGACTGAATCAGGTGCACCTTAGTCTTCAGACTGACGTCGTTGTTCTTCAGTACTTTGGAGAAGTCTCTGACAGCAGACTTTCCCAACGTAATTCGTGTTTTAATTTCCTGGCTACTGGTACCAAGAGTATTGATTGTGAGAGCCAAACAAATAGAGAAGGAAATAGATTTCGGCCAGCTTTTGCAGTCAGTGATTGAACATGCAATCAAGATGCATTAATAATAATAATGATGGGTGACTGAAATGCAGAAGTTGGCAAGAGAGAAGAAGAATCAGTAGTAGGAAAACAGGGACTTGATGACAGAAATGAAGCTGAGATAGTATGATAAAATTTTGCATAATCAACAACTTATTCATTGCAAATAACGTTTTATAAGAACATAAACACGTAGTCTACACATGGATTTCACCTGATGTTATGCATAGGAATCAGATTGAGAAGCTCAAATCAGCTGTGAAAACTAGGTCAGGTTCTGATTATGGAACAGACAGACCACCAACTACTCATATACAAGTTCAAGCTGAAGCTAAGGAAAATTAAGTCAAATTCACAGGTACCAAAATTTGACCTTGAATCTATCCCACCTGAATTTCAAAACCATCTCAGAACGGGTTTGAGACCTTGAACACTAATGAATGAAGACCAGTGAGCTGTGAGAAGATATCAAGAATATCATCCAGGAAGAATGCAAAAGGTCATTACAAAGACAAAAGAGGAAGAAAAGACCAAGATAGGAGTATAACTTGGCAAAAACTTTCTAGAAGCCATTACTCTTTTTTTGCTAATCCATTACTGACTGTATACCAGGCCGTGGGCCGAGTACAGGTTGCCTCTGCTGTCCAGAGGTCAGGTGTTCTTGGAAACCTCTTACAGGAAAAAATGGTAGAGAGCAAAGAAGTAGTTTCCATTTAGTGTTTGTGGGAAAGAGTTTTGAGCCTTCCCAGTTCCATAAATTAACCTACCAAATACAGCGCACAGAAAACCCTAGCTTCACACCAACAGTGTTCACAGACAAAGTCATGCAGTTTGATGCTAAGATGCTATAGTTCAGCAAAATAAACCCTGAGTGCTGGTTCCCATTTCCTCCCTTTTTTCCATAAAAGCAAAGTCCTTTTCAGGTTTTTTGAGTTGGCAGGAACTTCCTGTGTGTAATGACTTGGCACAAAGATGGGTTTAAGGCTATAAATCACATGGGAGGAGATTGCCCATAATTATTTCCTGGAGGAGCTGTTAAATTTGAACTGTGTGATGATGATGATGATGATGATTATGGAATAACTAAAAATTGGATTTACAAAGCAATAAAGATTACCAAAGCAACATTTATAGTAGTAAAAAAATTTTCAAACAAGGTAAAAATATGCATATATGGAGATTCGGTTAAAATAATTTAATGCATCCATTAATAGAATATTCTTTAGCTATCTCAATGAGTTTTAATGTCATGTTTTATAGTAGGATCAGGAAAAGCGGTATAAAGAATGAAATATTAAGTACAATACCAAAAGAGCGATGTATGTTTGCATAATTTATGTCCAGTTTGAATGCAGTGCTGGAATGGCACTATGTGTAGGAATTCTGTAAGTGATTTGAATTAACATGATGGCTGTGTGGTTCCCTCCTACAGGACCTGTCACTATGACTGGCGTCCACCCCCCAATACGCTCACCTAGTGCCTCCAGCGTTGGGAGCCGAGGAAGGTACTGACCTTATTCTCTAGTATGAACACCTTTCACAACTTGCTTTGGTACTTAGAGAACATTTAAACCGTTTGGGGGTGGGTTTTTTTGAGGTGTTTGTTGTGTTTTGTTTTGTTTTTAATCTTTTTGCGTGTACCGTCAAATCAGATCTGACTAGTACAGGAGGAGATTGTCCCTACTTCTTCAGCAGAGCATCTGGTGGACTTGAACCACACGCCTCTAGGATTGCAGTGCGTTTTCTTGCCACTAGGCCACCAGAGCTCACCTTAAACAGTTTTTATTTGTAATTCATGTATTACATTTCATTTATTAGTTCAAGGATTGGGTAAATAAAGTATAGATTTATCTTAAAAAGAAAAATACCCTGTTTGTATATTGCTCTTAATAAAATATACTATTTGATGATAGCATGCTGAACCAGTGGGAAATACTCTTGTTCTTTTGACTTTTTGATGACCGAGCATTAACCATACAAGAATAAAACAACAAAAATTTAGTGTTGGAATTCTAATTTTAGTTACTGCCATGGGTTTGCCCTCATGATACTGAAATGTCTCTTAGATGAAACGTGCTGTGGTGATATCTGGAAGGGAAATTCTTGAGATCAAAAGACTTCCTTCCTCCTTGAGAGAACATGTTGGTTGTCAGTAAGCATCCCACTGTCCTTTGATATGAGTATGACCTATGAGTGACAGTCTAGCCATTGTCCTCACCCTTGGATTGTAGCAGCAAATTGTTACTGCACTACATTCAAATTTTATTTGCATATCTTTCCAGATGTGTAATGTCATGGTTCAAACAGCTGTCAATGTTACTGTTCTGCATGGTGCTTTGTTGGGACCCCACGCCAGTACCTGCTGTGCCGTTTGTGGCTCACACAGGGCTGGTGTCATTTAGAGTGTTGCCTAATAACATCTCTCTTCAGGGACAGTGAAGCATTCTCCAACTGTTCTTTTCTCTCTCTCTTTCTCACTCACAGCTCTGGCTCTTCTAGCAAACCCACAGGAGCGGATTCGACACACAAATTCCCAGTAGTAATGTTGGAACCAATCCGAATAAAACAAGAGAACAGTGGACCACCTGAGAACTATGATTTCCCTGTGGTTATAGTGAAGCAAGAATCAGATGAAGACTCCAGGCCTCAAAATGTAATTCTTGATACTAATGATTCCACTGCTGTTCTTACTGAAGGCTTGGGTGACCGTAGTCCCCACTGCCGTCAAGGTAGTTCCAGCTCCCTACGGGACCCCACTGGGTGGCCACTGGGTATCCAGTGCTGTACGTGCTGTGGGGAGGGGCTGCCCGTCTTTCTCCTTCAGAACCATGGATTCTTTCGGTTGAGTATAATACCTTTTACACACCACCACCAGGGCTCCTAAGTATCACTTAGTAGGTAAAGAATATTAATAAATTGTCAATATAACAATTCAAAGAAAAAACTTGACTGAAAGTCAATGAAAATACAAATTGGAGGGAAAAGAAGGAAAAGTGAAGTAATCAGAGATTCTAGTGAGGACATTAGAGAAAGAGATTGGCCAAGTGGGAGGTAATAAGAAATATTGCAAGAAAACTTCCTGTGACCGAGGACCAGAACATGTGGATGAGAAGGACCTGCCAGGTACTGAGGTGAGGGGGAGACTCCAGCCATAGCTTCCTAAGTTCCAGAAAGTTTGAAGTGTCCAAATGCTTCCTGGCATTTTACAAATCCTTTATACAAAGATTGACATCAAGTCTGAACCTCAACCAAAAAACTGGAAAACAGTGACGATATATCAAAGTGGTGAGGAAATAATTTACCTACCCAGAGTTTGCTACCCTTGTGTGTAAGGGTTAAATAAATCAATTTTCCAGACATGAGAGGCTTATTTTATTCCTGAGTTCTCAGGAAGATACTTTGCATCATCAAAACCCGTAGAATAAACGAAGAATAAAGCCGCTATCCCACAAGTAAGGCATAACCCAGGATCAGGCAAAGAGCAAGCTGGCACAGCAGGGCCACAGACCACAGTGACTGGAGAGCTGTGCCGGGCACACCACTGGGCGGAGAATACAGCCAGAAAGAGAGCACCTGGCTAGAGCTCGGGCCTGGTAGCTCTGTTCTTAGTGAAAACAGTTATTTTAAAAAGAAAAGGCAGTCTTAACTCTGTTCTATAGGAAGCAGTGTATTGGCATCTGAGTGTAGAATTAACTAACAACTATTTTACAAGTAGATTATAACTTGAATATATATATAAATCTAACAGAAAGTTGTGATTTTTGATAATACTGGACAAGTATAGCAGAGATATTGACCACCTGATTGTATACATGGAGACTGTAAACACCCGCCCTGCCACGTCCATTTCTGTCTCCCATCAGCAAAACATCCACTTCCCCCGTCATTCTGCTGTCGTGGTATGTTTTGGTAGAGGACTCTGGCACAGTCGCTATGATCACATTCTGTTCTCACTGCTAACTAGATTCCTTTGAAGCAGCCAGGATTACCATAGACTTGTTAACAAAATATTGATTTGAAATGTCTTCTCTATCCTGTTCCCTCCTTCCACTGCAGACCAGTTATCCCCGAAGCATCCTCACCTCCCTTCTGCTGAGCAGCAGCCAAGGGTCTGCTTCAGAAGAGGCCACACCCAGATCTGACGCTCCGGACAGCACAGGGGACCAACCTGGGCTCCACCAGGAAGATTCCAGTGGGAAGTCCAAGTGGCTCGACGCTGGCCAGAAGTCTCCTCTGCACGCCGGAGACACGAGGAAAGAGGAGGACCCGAACGAGGACTGGTGTGCAGTGTGTCAGAACGGAGGCGAGCTCCTGTGCTGTGAGAAGTGTCCCAAGGTGTTCCACCTCTCCTGCCACGTGCCCACTCTGGCCAATTTCCCCAGGTAGGCACGCCGCCCCTCCCACCTCCAGAGAGAGCAGCCTGCGCGGGGCTCCCCTTGATGGCCGAGCTGCAGGAGCACCTGCTGGCTCTTCCTCCTGCCACTGTGCTTGTCTCTGAAATGAGGGAGGGACTTGGCGAACCAGGGCCCTCATTCCAGCCACCACCCAGCTGAGTGAATCTTCTTCACCAGGCGTTGAATTGTTAGCAGCGTACCTCTCCATCAAGTTCTCAGACAAGATGGAGATGACCTAAGCCATTTGCGTTGATCCTTTGGTTCTTTTACAGTTTCCCTTTTTATCAGAATCATTTGAGAAGTGCAAATGACATTTCCTGTCAGCCTCAGTGTTGTATTTGCTCTAGCTCTTCATTTGGTATGCATAGCTCATGCCTCATAGCTAGTCTTGACCTCTTGGGCCCTTGCCCTCCCTCAGCGTAGCACTGTGTATGTAATACCTGCATGCAGTGTAGTTCATGCCCAATGACTCTTCATGGGGGGGGGTGGATAGAGAGGTGGGGGTGAAGGGGCGGGGGCAAGGAGAATGATGACTCAAGAGTGGTTTGTTCCCACAGTGGAGAGTGGATTTGCACTTTCTGCCGAGACTTATCTAAACCAGAAGTTGAATACGATTGTGATTCTCCCAGTCACAACCCAGAGAAGAGGAAAAGTGATGGCTTCGGGAAGCTGACACCAATAGACAAGCGGGTGAGCTCACAAGAGGCCCAGCAGAGAATGTGAGCTGGCCTTCTCTTAGATAAATGATTCATCAAACAAGTGTGTGCCCAGCCGCACTTCAAATGCCCCAGGGATGGGGAGGGAGGGGGGAGAGAGACATCAGATTGCACCACAGTGAATTGTAAATAATAGCCAGATATTTTTCTTTTCAGAAACACAGTACTTATATGAATGCTTGAAATAATAGTACGGTAGAGTGTGTATCATTTATGTAGCCTGGGCTTTTGAATTTAATCTTCCATGAGTAAATTTTAAAATTTTTATTTTGTTTCTTTCACAAATGTCTTCCCAAAGTTTGTCAATAATTGGCTGGGTGGAAAGATGAGGTTTTAAATTACACTCTTTAAGTTTGCTACATGGTATCTCAGAAGACAATTTAACAATTAGAGCCACCAAGTCAACATCATGTTAATAATAATTTGTGTAGATCAGTCACTACAAATCATGCAGAAGGGGCCTCAGGCCCTATCCTGCTCTGCAGGCCTGGGCCGGCAAGGCCAACCCTGTGCCCTGTGCCCGGGGGATGTTCCCTGGGGCTCAGTACCCTCCGCTTCCTTCATCACCAGGGACTGATCAGCAGTGTACAGGCTGGAGTGAGAAATGGAAAGCTCTTTTTGACCTTGGGTGGGTTTCTGGTGACATTGTTTCTGCTGGTTTAATTGCAGGGACTGCACTCAGCGAGCACCCCCCCCCACCGCCCACCACTGCCGCTCAGGAGGGCAGAGCCCCACTGTTCTTGTTCCTCTTCTATTCGTCATGTTCTCATCTCACTGGTCTCTGATCTGTGAGACTCTTACTAAAACTAAGCTGTGGCTTCGTTGTTTTTGTTTCTTTTTGGTTTTGTTTTTAATTTTTATTTATTTGTTTATTTTTGCTTAGAAGTGTGAACGGCTACTTTTATTTCTTTACTGCCATGAAATGAGCCTGGCTTTTCAAGACCCAGTTCCTCTCACTGTAAGTATTCATGGAACTTTGTTCTTGTTTTTACACATTGAGGTGATTTTTCTGAAATTTGAGTTATGAGAATCTAATTTGTTAGTTTTCTAACAGTTGATTAATTCTGATTCCAACCTTTAAGCCTTTTCATCTTGATTGCTCAGTGCTAACTCAGTAATTGATTAGTATGTCCTGTGAGGAGATCCTTTTCATGTTACTAAAGTGACCCAGCGCGCCGCTCATCTCTAGGGAGCTTGTTAAGCTTCCCATCCTGTGTGTTTTGCCTGCTGGTGTTGTGTGTAGTAGGTTATGCTGCTGACGGAAAGATCAGCGCTCTGGTCCCCTTCTCTTGTGAGGGAGAAGGCAGTTCAGCAGTGACAGGTTTGGTTTGGGGGTGATGTTCCCTGGGATGATTTCTGTTCTTCCCCCCCTCCCCATTTCTTAAGTTGTTGGGAAGACTTTTTCTTTGAGGTGGTTTTGGTGTCATTGAGTCAATTCCAACTCAGAGCAACCCTTGTGAAGAGCAGAACTCCCCTGCATGGGCTCAGATCTCTAAGCTTAACCGGACAGCCTCAGGCATTTCCCCCACCCCCAACAATAAAGGCCTGCAGTTCTTGGGATGTGTGATTTCTAATCGCATAGTTTAAGAAATAAGATTTTTAGTACTAGAAAGAGTTGAGGGGGAAGGTTTCTATGTGTTAATATTGAACATTTCGCTGTCAGCTCTAATGGATGGGGTTTTTTTGTTGTTTTTTTTGTTTGTTTTGTTTTTGTTTTTTTTATCTAATGGATGGTTTTAAGAGCACTGGGAAGGGCCTGCTTCCTAGAATATGCTCTCCTTTTATTTTCTGATGTAAGGAATGCCTGAAGACATGAAATTTACTCTGCCATTTGAAAATTTTAAAACTTAATTCCAGATTGGAAGGGAAATCATCAATTCCTATATGAAGACAGGTTCTAAGAAATGAGATGAGAATAGGAAGTATAGATAGTGAGGGGAAGGGCCTTTTACAGTCAGAGACGAAGAGGAGGCAAGTCCAGAAAGGAGACCTGCAATTCCCATGTCAGCCCTCTGCTGGGCACTGTGTGGACTGGCACTGCGGCCCCTTGGCATGGGTGCTGACAGAGTCAGAAGAGCTCTCCCTTTCTCGGTCAGTTTCATCTCATTTGCGAAATCCTGGGTGGTCATAGGACTTGGGGGTTTGGAATATAAGGAAATGAGAGCTCAGTGAGGAGACGATCTTACAGAAAGGGAGGGCCAAGGAACACGCATAGATGTTACTAGATAGGTTTCCTCACCAAGGGCAGAGCCATACAGGGAAAAGGGGTGCTGACGATGGTGTGCCCTGAGAAAGAGGGTTTACTCGGGAATCAGGTACAATTCACTCTTTATATTAGAGCATCTTCATTTCTTTTGACAGGTGCCTGATTATTACAAAATAATCAGAAATCCAATGGACTTGTCAACCATCAAGAAAAGACTGCAAGAAGATTATTCCATGTATACAAAACCTGAAGATTTTGTAGCTGACTTTAGATTGATCTTCCAAAACTGTGCTGAGTTCAATGAGGTGAGAGGGGAGGTCGGAGGTTTCGTCTGCGTGGATATTCCGACGTGTGCAGTTTGTGGTGAGGGGAAGTACGCATTGCAGCAAATAGCTTGGTAGATTATTTGGAAAATACTTTCAGCTGACCTCCAAGTACTGTCACCTGCATTATTTTTTTAAATATGCCTCTTTAGGCTTCAGTCTGTCTGATGTTGATGTTAAAATAGTAAGATGTGATCCATATAGACTTAAGATCTGTCAGCATAGCTCAACTCATAACCATTTGTTTAGAACCCACATTTCATTTGCTCTAGAAATTCAAGTATCACACGCATGCTGAAGCCACAAAAGTAAGCAATTCATTTCTGATTTGTGTGTTTTTCATTTGTGGCTTTCTTTTCATCCAACAGCCTGATTCAGAAGTAGCCAATGCTGGTATAAAACTTGAAACCTATTTTGAAGAACTTCTAAAGAACCTTTATCCAGAGAAAAGATTTCCCAAG
>NW_006399805.1:8938944-8963153 GCF_000299155.1 Elephantulus edwardii
CTTTTATTTTATTTTAATAATTTTTTTTTTTTTAAAGAAAGTACCACTCCCCGTCAGCTGTGGCCCAGCGTGAGGGGTGATGGGTTAAGTGTGCAGTGCTGACACAAGTCCACCATCAATGTGAGTGGTGTTGAGTCCTGAGGTGCTGACAGTGCCGAGAAAGGGTAGATTAGAAGGCGTCGAGTAGTGTATCATGTAAGATGGCAACTGAATTAAAGAAAATCAGGAAAACAAATGATTGGGTTTGCTTTTTGTTTCCTTCTTGTCTGTAGAAGTAGTGTGTAAAGCAGGCTTTCAAAACTGTTTTCCTTAGTTTCTGAGTTTGTGCTGTTGATTCCATGGAAGACTCCGAGCCCACATGTGGCCTCCTTTCTCTGTGGTTGATTGTTGGGGGCAAGTGGGTGTTCTTTTCGCCATGAGCTCCTGGTGGAGCTGCCTCAGCTCCCTACTGGCCACCTCATGGACGGGGCCTTGCTCTGAGGGTTCCGCCTCGTGGACAGGGCCCTGGTTCTTTTTAGGCAGTGACTGTGAGCTCCTTCGCAAGGACTATACCCCCGACAGTGCCATCTGCCTTTATAATGTGGAAGGAACGTGGAGTTTGGGAGCAGCAGTTTGTGGGAAGAATTAGATTGAAAATTGGGTTTTTTTTGGCTAGGTCAGGGAAGACGTGTGCTCGTCAAAGTCTTGGCAAAATATTTAGACATGGATATCTCTAGTTGGCCAAAGGAAACCTTTGTAAAACGTGAATTGATGGAAGGAACCCTGTTTCGCTGAAAGAATAAATCATGCCAGCTTCAAGGAATAATGTCTTTGGATTGCTGACCTCCTGTAGATTGAGTGCGGAGGACTTGATCTTACCCACATGGCATTGCTTCTGAAGAATGATCACTTCTGAAGTATTCTGTGACTAGTTGGGTTTGCAAGCAACTTGTCGCCAGCCATTTCCCACTTGTGGGGACCTCAGCCGCAGCCACTCCGTCAGTGTGTCCTAACCATGTAACTCCGTCGTGCTCCTTTGAATGTGCGTTTGACGTTTGTTCTCGAGAGGCTGTCTGAACCAGTCTATATGATGACACGTATCATTTCTCTATTCCTTTGAATGGTCCTTTTTTCGTTTTATTAATTTAGTTTGTTTCTTTTTTGAGTGGTCCTTTTTTACTCAAACCTCTCTAGCACAGCTGCGGAGGAGGAGCATTTGATAAGTCTGGTTGGGTCTGAGGACTGTCGTCTGTCCTTCTAGACTTGTCTCCTGGGGTAAATTAGAGCCACGCAGAGATGTTTTTAGGACACTAGATGTGAAGGGGGGGACCCCTAATGCCTACATGAGACTGAGGCAGAATCTATGCAGTCCTCAGAGCTCGCTCTTGTGTTCAGGGCCAGGTTACTCCCTTCAGACTGTATCCCAGTTTCACTTTTCCCTTGTCTTCTGATGAAAGGCAGACAAGAGCCACCTTTCCAGTAATCCTAATGCCGGAAAACTTCCTGTGCTGCAAGGAGGTGGCAGCCAGACATCCAGTGTGGGGAGCCGTGGTTGGGGTGGACTCGCATACACCACATGAAAGGAGACAGTGTTTGCCCTGGAGCTAGCTTGTTCTGCTTCTCAGGAAGGTGGGTATGTGAGGCAAAAAGGGGTCCCACTTTAGTGGTCATAACATTCTCCAAAAAGTATGATGGCGCACCTTGTACACGTCCAGCCATATGGCAGTGTAGACGTGCTGCATTGCTGCAACCCTGGGCGCTCTCACCTCCCGTCACGCGCAGTGTAGGCGAGCCGCAGCCCCGGGCACTCTCACCTCCCGTCACGCCCACGCAGTGTAGACGAGCCGCAGCCCCAGGCACTCTCCCCTCCCGTCACATGCAGTGTAGACGAGCCGCAGCCCCAGGCACTCTCCCCTCCCGTCACATGCAGTGTAGACGAGCCGCAGCCCCGGGTGCTCTCACCTCCCGTCACACGCACGCAGTGTAGACGAGCTGCAGCCCTGGGCGCTCTCACCTCCCGTCACGCCCGCGCAGTGTAGACGAGCCGCAGCCCCAGGCACTCTCCCCTCCCGTCACATGCAGTGTAGACGAGCTGCAGCCCCGGGCGCTCTCACCTCCCGTCAACGCGCGCGCAGTGTAGACGAGCCGCAGCCCTGGGCGCTCTCACCTCCCGTCACACGCACGCAGTGTAGACGAGCCGCAGCCCCGGGCACTCTCACCTCCCGTCACGCCCATGCAGTGTAGACGAGCCGCAGCCCCAGGCACTCTCACCTTCCGTCAACGCGCGCGCAGTGTAGACGAGCCGCAGCCCTGGGTGCTCTCACCTCCCTTCACGTGCAGTGTAGACGAGCTGCAGCCCCAGGTGCTCTCTGGAAGGTCAGCACTGCACTCAAGGATGAGCCATCCACCGTCCTGGGTGAATCCACGTCTCGGTGCCATGCTTTGAAGCCCTTACTCTAAGGCGTTAGTTTTCCCTGCAGGGAAGAGTTAAAAAGGGGAAGCGCCTGCATTTCCCGAGTCTGTATTGCTTGTAAGTGAGGGAATTAGAAGGTTCTGAGGATAGAGGTATGGATGACGAGTGTGCTCAGCCAGCAAATTTTTACTGACATTTTGCCCCCCTTTAAATAACCGTGTGCAGACTTCTAAACCTATTTTATGACCTCATGTGAGTGGACACTGACAAGCATGCAGCACCTTCCAGTGTCCTCTCACTGGCCAGTCGGGCGGACAATTTCATTGTCCATGAAGACATCTGAGGCAGCACTGCTTGTCACCTCTTTCTGTTAAGCTTTCGGGACAGACTGGTGCTCTGATTTTAATAAAAATTGACTTTGTTGGGTTTTCACTGTGACTGTTTTCCAACAAGCGTGAGAGTGTTAATGGGAAAGATTGTATGCTGTCCAGTGGGATTCCCACCCACCCACCCGCAGCCAGTGTTACCTTGAAAAGCATAATGCTGTTTTTAGCGGGAGGTGTTGGGGGAAACAATAACGAATCATTAACAGATTATTTTACAGAAGATACAAATTCCAAACTGAGTCAGGATCCCCTGTAGGGAACTCTGCATGTCACCAAGCTTTACAGCTCAGCTCTAGGAAAGTGGACACACCCAAGTGGCTCTGGTAAGTTCTTTGATGGACCACAGATCTCGCCCCCTCTGGTGGGAGGCAGTGACCAGCCTCTGCTCGGCAGACACTCCCCTCAGCCCACCCCTGACTCCAGCAACCTGCACAAATGTGGGAACCGGGAGCAGGTTTCCAGCAAAACAGATGGCCCTGCCCCTAAGACTTCCCTGCACCTTTGTGAAGGCCCTGACTCCGTCACAGGGCAGGTTTCTTTGCTTCCACCAAGAACCCAGCCCACTGGGTAATGGACACAGCTGTGTGGCAAGAAAGGCCAGGGCGCCGCCACTCAGCAAGCAGTGTTCAGGGGCCTTGAGGAACACGCCAGAAGGGCTGGGCCAGCGGATTGGGCTTCCGAAGAGGTATGCCATTTCAGGAATTTGCTTCTGTTCTCTTTAACACGGGAGCTCAGGGGGCCTGCGTGTTGGGAGTTCCCCTGCAAACCCAAAGACCATGTGCCTCTGGCCGTCTGAGTGCACCAGCACCTCCACGGGAGAAAGGCGGTTAATGGTTCTACAGCCTCAGACCCAGTAGAGGACCAGCCGTGAGTCGGTTCTAACTGCAACAGATTGTGAACACGTCGGATCTTTGGTCATCTGAACACACATCTGTTGAGAACACAAACACGTGACGTGCGTCTGGCTGTGATCTCAGTCCTGTCAGGTCTCCAGGTCCTTTGGAGAAACCCCTGGACTGTGTGAGGGTCCGAGAGCAGTGACTGTTAACTCCTGTTTCGACCTCTGTCTCACAAAGCATGAGTTGGCCCAGCTTCCATTTCCAGATGGCTTCTGGTTCTGCTCTGTTTCCTCCAGTCTGTCCCCTTCCTCCACCAGCTCCTGTGTCATTGAATCAGAACCAGCTCATAGCTGGCCCGTAAGTGAGTCTGCAGAGACAGGAGATTGCTCATCTTTCCCCTGTACAGCGACTGGTGGAGTCAAAGCATTGTGGGCTGGGAGTGCAGCTCGTTAGCACAGGGCCAGGAGAGTTCTCAGGCTAGTAAAAGGTAAGAGTGCACAACGCAGTTCTGTGGCCCAACATGGCAGCAAGTGGTAAGACCGACACGGCAGAATAGGAGGCCACACCCGAAGCTTCTAAACAAGTTTCCACAAAACGGGACCACTGGGCTGATGAGCCATTGCTCACACTAGGTTGCTTTCACAGCCAGATTCCTCCCAGTGGTCACTGCCTCTGAGGGAAATTGCTGCTTGGGGTTCAGATAAACAGCAAACCCAACAACTGGCCATTGACTAGGACGTCTTTGTTCCTGAAGCCGTAACACAGACGAGTCAGCGATCAGAAGTAACCAAAAGGGACACCTGTTACCATTTTACTGTCCTGTGTGTTTCTGTCACCACCCTTGAAGGATAAGTGGGTGATGGCAAGGGGGAAGTGGGTGCTATCTTACATTGCTGATTTCTCCTCTGTACGTGGTAAAGAATTAAAAAGGAAGCCGTTCAGTGCAGTGGTCTAACGCAGTGACAGTGGGCTGACACGGTGACAGGATCAAGCACTGCAATGGCTGAGGCAGTGCAGAACAAGGCAGGAATTGGTGGGCTGCACACGGCGTCCAGAGTCAGACGATGGCATTTGGTGGACTAAGGCAAATTTATTAGATTATTAGTTTTAAAATAGAAAAAATTATATCCAGAAGAATGGGAATCCCAGAACACTTAGTAATGCTCACACTAAACCTCTTCCTAGACTAAGAAGCTGTTGTCTGAACAGAGCCAGAGAACACTGCATGGTTTAAAGGCAGAAAACATGCATCAGGGTTGCTTCTTCACACCAATCTGTACACTGAAAAAATTGTTTTAAGAAGCTGGACTCTGAAGAATGTAACATCAGGATCAGAGGAAGGGTGAGGACCTTTCCTCATTAACACTAGCTGCAGAAGATCAAAGAAGATAGCCTTCTATATAATGTGCATCTCTAAACATCAAAGATAAAAATTGTCACTGGGCTGACATAATGATAAGCAGTATCGTGATAGATGGAGGGAAGATTGCCAACGATTCCATCTTACATGGATCCACATTAACACCCTTGGTACCAGCAGTAGTAGTGATGTCAGTTTGAAGTCTTAAGGTGCTCCTGATTCAGGCCATCATCTTTTCAGTCACTTGCTATGATCTGAGAGCTGGACAGTGAATAAGGATGAGAGAAGAAATGATGCCTTTGAGTTGTGTTGGAGAAGACTGAATGTGGCGTGCCAAAGAAAGAGATAGCTATTGTCTTGGGAGGAGTGCAGCTTCGTGTCTCACACTTTGGATATGTTGTTAGAGGCTTGCAGAGTCACATCATGCTGGGAAAGGTGGGATGGTTGACATAGTGACTGCAACTATGGGCTAGTTAGGAGTGTCAGAGATGAAGAAGATGGCGTAGGGTGGGACAGGGTTCAGATCTGTTCATAGGGTCTCTGAGTTGTACTAAACTCAATGGCATCTAGCAACAGCAACAACATTCTGAGTCAACAATCCTTCCCTGGAATTTACAAGTAAAACGTCTGGCAGAATCTTCGGCCACATTTTTGTTATGCAGGAGAGGGCGTGCTCCCCAAACTTGTCAGGCCACGTGATTAGGAATGTGATCATCCTCACATTCTCAAGCGTAGATTCAGGCTGTTAGTCCCAAGTCAGTGGCCCGAAATTAAGTCAGAAATCTTCTCATTGCAAATGACTGAAGGTCAGTATTCTGGGGGGGAGGAGATGGGAAGGTATTGGACCTCCAGGGTTGGGGAGGGCCCAGAGTGTGCTGGAGGAGCTGGGGTGGAGGGATCGATCCCCACTGCAGTGGGGGCACATTGACCACCAACCTGAGGAGTCCATCTCCAAGAGGGCAGAGACCAAGCGGACCCCCACCCAGATCCCACTGTCCTATCTTGCCCTTAGGGACTTACTGACCAGTGTGTTCAAGTCCCATCTACAAAGACCCCCAAATAGAAGTTTTGATGTTCACAGATGGACTTTATGCCAATATAGTCTCTGCTGTAAAGAGACTTAACTGCTGTTGGAGAAGCACCATCTTCACGGCACCATGAGAATCAAAGATTACCCCTTAAAATAAAGGCGAAAGAGACTCTCTGAGGGAAGCCATTTATTTCCACCGTCTTGGTATAGGCACTGATTTGAGCACTTTATTAGGAAGTTCAGATTAATAGGCTGTAATTGAAATGAGTATGCTAATAATCTTCATCCCAAACCCAATGCCTGTCTTGAGTTTCCAGATGCTTGATGACTTCAGCTCAAGCTGTCAGCCTTCGTGTCAAAGTTTCAGCACAAATGTCTCTGGATGTTGTCTGAGATTTAGGATTTGCTCGTATGAAAGTTAGCAGGCTTGATACCGGAGAAAGGTCACTCTCTTCCCACCCATCACCCCACATACTTTTCAACCTTCAAGTTTATGAAAGTTCTTCAGTTCGCTTCCTGGGAAAGAAGCAACACACAAGTACCCTCCACCAACCCATTACCAGACTTAAAAAACAGAATTGGTTACTTTCTTTTTGTAGCATACAGAAAATAAGTGTTTTTACAAAGTACCACAGCTCTCTGGGAAGATGGAAAGGCTTTTTCTTCATGGGTAGAAAAGGTAGCTTGCAGGCCTTCATTTAACTTGCTAAAGAGAAAAATGTTAAATAAGTATGTTTAATAAAATCCATTTATACTCCACTATATGACAATAAGCTAGTAACACTTGCAATTAAGATTCCCCGTGTTCACTTACTCAGTTATCCCCACCTTTGACAGCAGAGCACCTGGTGGCCCCAGTGTGTGCACCATTTGCTCTGGGTGGGATGGGAGCATGGGAAAAGGCAGAGTCTGTCACTGATAGTGAGAACTCTGAAACCCATTTACAGGCAGCTCAGCACCAGCCCGCCTGGCCTGCCCTCCCTTCCTGTCCCCATGACCACAGGTGCCCCAGGTTTCCATGCTCACCTATACCTTGCTGGCACCTATGCTTAGAGCTGACCTCTCTTCACTGCCTCTGACGGGACGTAGGGAGAGGGTTCTCCCTGATAACCATGCCCCTGCAGGCCAGCCAAACATCTGGGTGTCCCTTGAAAACTATATGGGACACTCGGTGTCCTCTGAATAGTGTTAGAGGGTCACTGGGGTGGAGCAGAAAGTGGATGTGGTTGGGAACACCTCCCCCCCCGCCCCGCCCCTCAACGGGACAAAGACCCAGGAATCTGATCCCATAAAGAAGTGCAGCCTTGGAAGCCACATGGGGTGGCCATTCTGCTCTGTCCCGTCACTGGGGCTTGCTATGAGTCAGAAATTACAACACCCAACTACAACGTCCTCTCCAGGTGGTGAGTGGCACAGTGCCAGCTGACACACGAGCATCATGCCCTCTTGATTGTGTTGCACTCAGCAGCCTCTGGCCTGGGGCCTGAGCTCTGCAGCAAAGCGATCATCAGATGGACACACAAACTTACAGCGCTCACCCATTCCCATGATTCAAGCCACAGCTGCAAAGCTGGGTTTCATCGCCCTCGTTGCTGGAGGCCTCAGACCTGAGGGACAGCAGTACCCTGCTGAGGGCCTCTGTCCACAAGTCCCAAGAGGCCAGCTATGCCTACTGCCTCCCCTTTAGGCAAATGCAGTGGCTGAGAATTTAAGGTTAGACATCAGTCCTAAACCAGGGCCAGGATTCTCACTACCATCCAGGGAATTCTGAACCACAGGGATCCACGGACAGAACAGTACGTCTTCGAATGTTTCCAAAGCTATGGCTCCTCCTTGAAGCAAACAGCTCCATCTTTCACAGGGGTTAACAGGTTTAAACTGTCCAACTCTTAACCCACTTGGCCACCATGTATCCTCAAGGTCTAAAGATTAACAAGAGGCTGATGTTGCCTCTTATCAAAGCGATGGCATCTGACCAACCAAAGCTGGCACAGTGGAGCCCATGGCCCACCACTTTACATCGAAAGGGTCTTCTACTTTCCCAGCTCCCCACAGGAGTGCCTGGCTTCTGTCCTTGGACAAGGAAAGTTCTGTAGATCACAGAAGGCCATCTTTCCCTCTGGACACAAAGTGGCCCTTCACTCTGACCTGTGTGATCACAGCACATCACCAGTCCTTTCTCACAGTCAGGGAGGACAGGCGAAACTCCTCAAGCCAGGGAGTTGGAATCTGGAGAGGCCCTAAGGAGACAAGCCTTGCTCATCACCTCAATGCACTCAACAAACATGCAGTGAGCATGCAGTGAATACAATGAACATGCATTGAGCTAACTTGCAAGTATGCAGTGAACACTGTACATGTAATGAGTGTGCAGTGAGCATGCAGTGAACATGTGGTGAGTGTGCAGTGAGCATGTACTGAACACAATGAACATGTGAGTGTGCAGTGAGCATGCAGTGAACACTGTACATGCATTGAGCTAGCTGTAAGTATGCAGTGAACACAGTGAATATGTGAGTGTGCAGTTAGCTAACAGTGAAGACACTTAACATGCATTGAGCTAGCTGCAAGTATGCAGTAATCACAGTGGAAAACGTAGTGAGTTAGCAGTGAGCATGCAGTGAGCACGCAGTGAACGTGTGGTGAGCTTGAAGGGAACATGTAATAAACCTGCAGTGAGCACACAGTGAGCCTGCAGTGAGTATACAGTAAATACAGTGAACATGTACTGAGCATGCGGTGAGTAAGCAGGGAGTCTGCAGTGAGCACAGTGAGTACGTAGTGAGCCTTGCAGTGAGCACACAGTGAACCCTTAGTGAGCACTCAGTGAAGATGCAGTGAGTATACAGTCAGCACACAGTGAGCCTGCAGTGAGTGTACAGTAAGCCTGCAGTTTGCACGCAGTGAGCCTGTAGTGAGTGCACCGTGAACACGCAGTGAACCTGCAGTGAGTATGTGGGGAGTCTGCAGTGAGCCCGTCCTCCAGTCTCAGGGACCCTGGTGGCGGTGAGTGGGTGCAGGGCACAGGGCTTACCTGCAGGGCTCTCCCTTTGGTCTCGATGGGCAGGGTAAATGCAGAGATGGCGCAGACCACACAGACAGATGAGAACAGACACAGGGCACCCAGGAACGAGGCACTCATGAGGACCTGTGAGGTACAGGGACAGCCTAGGTCATCACTACAGTCCCTCAGTAACAGAGAAAGCAAGGCTCCTCTCCCCAGATACATCTGTGAGGGTCGGGGTAGCCCCTGAGGGTCTCAGCCCACTGACTTGGGCTGAGCTGGTCAGAATTTGGGGGCTCCCTCTTCAGGCTCAGATGCAGTCATCTTGCACCTCTTCTCTGTTACCAAGCCCTCCTGCATCTGCAGTGTAAGGGCCACCTGCCTACTCCCCGAAAACACGAATCTCTCCTGTGCTGGTTCTAACTCTCTTACCTCATGCTGCCCCAAGTGACCTCAGTCCTGACAAGATGAGGAAGATGCTTCAGAGCAAAAGTAGGGACCATGGACATTCTTACCTGTGTGCTGGCCTGATGTGGGTTCAAATCACTGTCTCAGAAAGCCCCCCAGGCTGGTCTCCTCTGGCATCCTCTACCCAACCCCCTAGAAAAGATCCTTTATCGTTCACACACAGCTATGAATTTTGGGGGTTGTGGTGGTAGTGACCTTGTTTCATTTTTTCTCTATTCCCCTTTCTAGCAGTAATTAGATTTCATCTTGGTTGGATCCACAGTCAACACTCTTGGCTCCAGCAGTCAGGAGATAGATGTATATTTTTGGAGAGTCTGCTGTCGGCAACCTCTCCAAACTACTGAAGGGCAATGATGTTGGTTTGAGGACTAAGGTATGCTTGATTAAGGCCACAGTCTTTCTAATCACCTGCTATGCATCTGAGATATGGACAATGAACATGAATGGCAGGAGAAGAACCAATGCCTCTGAGTTGTGGTATTGAAACAAGAGTACTGAATATCCCATGGACTGCCAAAAGAACAGATGTATCCTAGAGAAAGCGCAATCAGAATGCTCCTTGGAGGCAAAGATGGTGAAACTTCGTTCCACGTATTTTGAACATGTTGTTAGGAGAGGCTATTCCTTGGAGAGGGACATCATGCTTGGAAAGGTGGAGGGCTGACAGAGAAGAGCCTTAACCACATGAGTTGACGACTGTAGCAAATAGGCTCAAGGGTGTGAGAGATTGTGAGGATGGCACAGGATAGGACAAGGTTCAGATCTGTTATCCATGGGTTTGCCATAGGTTGTACTTGACTCTGTATCACCTAACAACAACAACTGCACACGATAGACGAGATCACAGGGTCGGCAGACTATAGCACTGTCAGCATCCCTCTCATATTGAAAGATAGGACAGCGTTAATAAAGTTCAGGACTGACTTTTATCCATATATAACACGGAACATAGTTGAATGAAATTGAAGTCTTGCACCCTGTTTAACTCTCGTTTAGATCCTCTAGACTTTGATTTATAAATTAGCTAAGCAAGAGTCATAAATAGTTCTTTATAAAATCGTTAAAGTCAACATGCACGGCTAAGCACAATTGGTAACAGTGCATCTAAATTCCAAAATCAATCTCCATAATAGTCTACGTGTTTCCTACTGCCAAAGGGGCCCTTTAGAGTAGTGAGAGAAGATCTTCACCCTGAAACCCACAGCGTCCCTTTTCAGCAGGAAGTAGCTAAGAGAATACGCCATCCCCTTTTCCTTATGAATCAGGGTGAAGTCTCTCTCAGGGAGGAGTGATAGCGAATGGCAAGGGACACACTGACAAAGGAGATTAATCAGAACTGGCTTTGACAAGCACTGTGGCAACTGGACAATTAAAACAGACATTCGTGGGTGGGGGGAAGAAGAACGAACTGGGGAGGAGGGTGGAGAAAACAGTACAACAATGAATGAATGAAAACCCAAAATCTCTGTAAATGTTCATTAAAACTAATAAAATTTAATAATAATTTAAAAAAATCGTTAAAGTCCTCCTATGGTCTCATACTGTAAGCAGATGTTATGGTTTAGAGATGAAAGATCTCAGGTGCAGATCAAAAGAACTATCTGTCTTAAGTACGGCAGATGATCACCTATGTGATCATTAACTATGCATTAGTTAACTATGTACCAAACAGGCTGGAGTCTGAATACTGTCTGCTTGAGTAGACCTGAAAACGTAGGCACTGTGTGGAAGAGTGTCTGTTTTAGTGAGATATATACTGTCTCCCAGAAGGAGAAGCCTTCTAACTCTGGCAAAAAATAATGAAATGTCAAGTAAATTGGTTGCTGATTAAGGTATAAAATCATTAACAGTCTGGAAAGAAGAGAGACAGTCTTGGAAGACAATCTTACTACCTTCTGGATCTGTTAATAAAGTACCTGGATAAAGCAGTTCTGTCTCAGTCATATACCTGACATCGTAACTGTGGAAAGGCCTCTTTGTGTAGGAAAAATATGCACTGGGAAACCCAACAATCCGCATGATTTGCTTTACCCTAGTGGTCTGGACTGCCCCCCCTCCCCTGCAGTATCTGAGGACCATCTGTATACAACGCAACATCTTTCAGCATCACAAAGAGCTTGTGTCTCATTCTTAATGGGGAAAAAATGCAAAATGTTGAGTGCAAAAGCACAGATTATAAAGTACGTAAGAACCGTGATTCTGTTAACTAGCCCTGACGGCATAGGCTGTGAGCTGTACTCCTCACCAAAGGCTGTGCCTCTCCAGGGGTCTGAGTCCACCCTCAGCTCTGCTGGACAGTGATGGGCGGACTCCTCCCATTACAGTTTACAGCCACAGAAGCCCTAGGGAGGCTCACTGTGAGTCAGAACCTGCTAGACAGCAGTGAGTTTGAGTTTTTGATGATCAAGGTGGGTGAAAGTACATAAACAGATTCATATATATGTTGATGTTGTTAAATGTTATTGGGTTGAGTATGACTCAGTGACACTATGAACAGCAGATCTAAATCCTGTCCTGTCCTCTCCTGTGTCATCCTCACAATCTCTGACACACTCAAGCCCATTGCTACAGTCATGTGTCAATCCACCTGATTGAAAGTCTTTCTCTCCTTCATTGACCTTCCACCTTTCCAAGCATCACGTCCCTCACTAAGGAATAACCTCTCTTATCAAAATGCCCTATGCATGTGAGACAAAGATTCATCATCTTTGCCTCCAAGGAGCACTCTGTACCTTCTCAAAGACATATATGTTTGTTCTGTTGGCAGTCCACAGGTTATTCAGCACTCTTCTCCAATACCACAATTCAAAGGCACCAATTCTTCTTTTGTTATCCTTATTCAGTGTCCAGCTTTCAGATGCATAGCAAGTGACTGAAAAGATCATGGCCTGAATCAAGTGCACCTTTATCCACAAACTCACATCATTACTCCTCAGTAATTTGGAGGGATTCCTGACTGCAGACTTTCCCGGTGCAATACGTCTCCTGGTCTCCTGACTGCTGATACCAAGTGTATTGATAGGGGATGTAAGATGAAGTCACAGTCTCAATCTTTTCTCCATCTTTCATGATGTTGACTATTGAGCTAGCAGTCAGGATTTTTGCTTTCTTGATATTGAGACGCAATCCATATTAAAGGCTGCAATGTTTAACCTTCCGGAGCAAGTGCTTCAAGTCCTCCTTATTTTCGGCAAGCAAGGCTGTGTCATCTATATAAGAAAGGTTATTGATGAATCTTCTGCCAATTCTGATGCCACACGCTCCTTCATAGAGCCAAACTTCACAAACATTTTACTCAACACACGGATTCGTGGGTGTTTTTTTGTTTTTGTTTTTGTTTTGTTTTGTTTTGTTTTTTGATCACAAACAATTCAAACCACTACTTCTGAGTCTACAATAACTTCTAGTGACTCTGGAGGAACAGAGTAGAACTACCCGATAGGTTTTCCAGGGTTCTAATCTAATCTGCTCCATCTTTCTACCAGACCTTCAGAACTGCTGTGGAGGTCACATCCAACTTTTCCATTAACAGACACTGTCTTGACCATCATGCCTCAGAACTCACAGACACGTTCAAAGAGTTTTAAAAATTACATTTGTCAAAAGAAAAAAGAAATACATTTGTTATCTCCTCTCTTTCCTTGCCTTTGGGTTGGAACCAACTCAATGTTGACCCTCCAGCTGGTTTTCAGAGGCTGTAAATCACATGGGAGGAGAGTGGTCATCTTTTCCCTCTCAGAGCAGCTGATGGACTTGAACCACTTGCCTTCGGGTTGGCAGTGCATCTCTTTACCCACTAAGCCACCAGAGCGCTCATCTCTTAGTATGAGGAAAGGAGACTTGGTGGCACAGTGATTAAGCGGCAGGCTGCTGACTGAAAGTTCAGGGATTGGAGCTCACTGGCTGCTCGCTCTTCAGCAGAAAGATGTAGCGTTCCGCTTCCAGAAGGACTGCAGCCTGGAGAACAGAGTGGAGCAGTTGTTCTCTGTCCTGTGGGGCTGTGACGAATCCACTCGATGGCGGAGGATTTGTTTGGTAAGTAGTGAGATAGAAGATTTCTCTAAAAACGCGATAATTCTTTTTTGCAGCAACACGTATGGCCAAACTGGAAACCTGACATGAGATGGGACCTTGTGAAGAGCCATTATTGGCAGGGCTAAGAACTTTGTTGAACACCTAGGCGTGGGAAGCTAATATTGGCAGCACTAAGAACTTAGGAACACCGGCCAGAAGCCATGAGGCTAGAGACTGAGGTGCCTGTGTGTACATTTCAGGAGCTGTCTTAACTATATTTTGTTATTAATCTGGATTAAAACTTTTGACTTTCCCAAAAACCAACCCCCCCCCCCAAAAAAAAACCCTCGATAATTATTTTTTTAAAATGCTAGTCATTTGTGTCATTAGTATTGTCAGGTGATGTCAAGTCAGCTCCAACCCACAGAGACCCTACACACAACAGAACAACACCCCACCCCACCCCACACACCCGACGTAAACAGGACACAGGGCGGATCCCTCCATCCGCACAGCCTCTGTGGCACTGAGCCCTCACTGCCGTTATCATGTCAGTCCACTCGAGGGCCTTCTTCTCTTCTCCGAGCCTCACTGTCCTTCTCCAGGACTGGCCCCTCCTGATACCACGTCCGAAGTCCATGAGATGAGCTCTTCATTTCCTCACACGCCCTTGACACTGCCTTGGGAAATCTCTTAAACCACCCAAAAGCCAATAAGCATCCACACTGCCACGAACCACGTCTCAGGTGCGGCTGCTCTGTGTTCAGCTCAGACAGGAAGCCCTGACGCTTCGAGGGATTTCTGTTCCCAGAAGCTCCAGGAGTGCCCAGCCATTCCCGTACCCCTCACTGCCCTCAGGGGTGCCAGAGAAGGACCCGCACTCGTCCACCAAAGCCCCTGCTCAGCGGCCACCCTTATCCCAGAGGCGGCTGTTGTGTCCTGTTCTGATCCACGATCACTTCTTTTTTTCTGTGCCAAATGTAAATTTGCTATGTGATCTAACTTAGCATTTCTCCCTCCAGCTTGATCCGGAACAAGAAGAGTTTCCCAGAATTCCCGAAACCTCCGCTCACTTGGCAACGTGGAATGATTGTCAGCTGGGGTCCTGTCACTGGACTCACAGGGCTCCTGCCCACACATGGGCGTGCACCCAACCTGAGTCAGGACCATGTGATTCACAAGCCTCCTATGGGCTGCTTCCAATTGATTGCCAGGCCTTTCTTCCTGGTCCATCTTGGTTGAGAAGCTCCACCGGAACCTGCCAAGTTTCACAGCCACACACAGGCATCCACTCACAGATGGTGGTGGCTGAATGTAGGTGCATGATTGGATACAAAGCAGATCTCCTGTGCAGAAGGTGAGAGTTATAACACATACCACCTGCTCCTCAGTTACAAAGCCCATGTAGCAAAATCTCTGTAAATTGGGCTGACCACACCCAAACACTGTCTACAGCCACCTCCAGCCCAGACACATTTGCACATGGCTCTGAGTGCTGTCCACAACAGCTACAGCTCGTGCTTGGACACCAGCCAGGCCTGGGCCACCTAGACACTGGTCAGAGAGTCAGCAGAGCATACAGGATTGCCGAGTGTCCCCCAGATGGCTGGGACCAGGGCTGCCTGATGTGGGTGCCCGTAGCAACCACCCACCTGCCAAAGTACCAGGGCCCTTGAGGTCACCTGTTTCTCCTCCAGGATGAGACCTTTTTCACAATGTCTGGACACCCTGGATTTTCACCAGGGCTCTGAATGACTTCCAGATGGTTCAGTGGCTGCCGTTCTACACAAGGGCTGAATCAGCACTGCCTAGTGACCCAGTCTGCTGCTCTTCTCTCAAAGTCCTGCCACAGCCCTTCATCCTGATGGCACCTGGAAATGGCTGCAGGGGACAGACCGCTGCAGCCCTCTGGAGAGCAGCAGGGTCAGGCGCCAGCTCTGGGCAGGCACAGCTGTTTGTTTCCTTCTTGTTGTTAGGTGCTGTCGAGTCGTGTATGACTCATAGCGACACTAAGAACACCAGATCTGAACCCTATCCTGTTCTGTGCCATCCTCACAATCTCTGACACACAATCCGGCAGCCACTGTGTCAGACCATCTTGTTGAAGGACTTCTTTAAGCATTATGTCCCATACTAGTTTATTTACAAGATTCAAATATGTTGTTTTTCAGACCAGATTCTTCCAATTTCCCTCACCCCCGCCCATCAAATTGTACAACCTCACCACTAATCCTCGTCCCCCTGCACATCCTCATCCCTCTGCTTCCACCCTTCCCACTCCCTTGGATCCTCGTACTCATTCTACAATAATGGTCTTACACAATATTTGTCCTTGTGGGACTGAGATAGTTCACTCAGTATGCTGCTCGCCAGTCCCTCCCAAGTTAGATAATAACAAAATCACAGCTCCTGCGTGCTGCGTAGTATTCCATTGTTTGAATGTACCACAATTTCTCAATCCATGCGATGTGGTTGGACATCTGCACCTTTTTATTCTTCTTGCGATGGTGAATAACACTGTTATGAACACTGGCGTACGAGGATTAGACTTTTCTAGCAACATGTCCAAAGTGAGATGAAGCTTCATCGTCCTTGTCTCCCAGGAGGGCGCAGACTCCATACGCAGACTCCATACTTTGTCTTGTCTGTTTGTTCTTTTGGAAGTCCATACTCTTCTTCAACACCACAGGATAAAAGGCATCATTTCTCTTGCTGTCATCTTTATTCATTGTCCAGCTCTCCGATGCATAGTGATTGAAAAGACCATGGCCTGAATCAGATGCACCTTTGTCCTCAAACTGACATCATTGTTTCTCAATAATTTGGAAGGTCCCCAATTGCGATTGCAGACTTCTCCCAGTGTTGATACATCTCCTGACTGCTGGAACCAAGGGTGTGGATTGTGGATCTAAGCAAGATGAAGTTGTTGACAATTTCAATCTCTTCTCCATCTTCCATGATGTTGCCTATCAGCCTGGAAGTGAGAATTTTTGTTTTCTTGGCAAAACCACTGTTTATTTTCTGTTGTTGTGTACTGTCTAGTTGCAGCTGACCCATAGCTGACCCTCCAGAGGGTTTTCATAGGCAGTTAATTGTATGGAAAGAGATTGCCCATCCTTGTCCCGCAGAGAAGCTGATGGATTTGAACCACATGCCTTCAAGATTTCAACACAGCATCTTGCCACTAGGCCACCAGAGTTTCCTAGTGGGTTCAAAATACACGGGCAGCGAGTGGAGTGGCCACGCAGCTCTTCTTTACGATAGAAATGACTACGCCCTTCTGGATGCATTCACAGCCCTGATTTTAATCTACCTGGGCTACTTTATGCCACCCAGTGCCACCTCCCTGCCCTTCAAACTAACCTCATTGCATGACATCTCCATGTGTGCCCAGCCACACACCTGGGTGTCAGTGAGGAAGCCCACCAGCTCCTGTCTCTTTGGCATACTCCCCTGTCACCCAGTGAGAAGCTAAGCGAATTCTGCCTTCAATACCTCATGGTTTACTGGCAAAATGGAAATCTGGAAGGGTACTGACATCAAACGAGCCCCTCACCCCACCAGTGCCCCTCAAGAAAGCTCATCAAGTCAACAGAAATCCTTGGGTGTAGTTTTAACCTCCAGAGATCAGCTGAAAACAAGCATTGCTGTCAAGGTGGTTACAACTTAAAGCAAAAGTTAAAGAGCAGAGCTGTCACACAGGGTTTCTTGGCTGCGGTTTCTGCCTAAGTCCATTGCCAAGCCTTTCTTCCGTGTGGCAGTGGGTGGGTCCATGGTTGACTGGGAACCACATGCACCACTGAGGAAACTTCTCAGCCGAGACCCAGGTCCCTCTGTGCCCACCCCTGAGTGTCAATCCTGGCCCGAGCTGTACCTGAGAGATGAATGGTGCCACCATTGCTCCAATGCGACAGAGGGACCCGCTGGTCCCCATCCCCAAGGCACGCATCGTGGTGGGGTAGACCTGGGGGGAGGAGCACAAGGGCACAGTCAGTTGGTAATTCCCCTTCCGAGTCCCTTTTCTCTTGGTTTTGGGCAGAAACACAAGCCCCTGAATCGCACAGAAGACTCCCACCTCCGAGCTGCAATTGTGATGCCGCTGCGTGAGGGGACTTCTGCAGAATGGCAAGGAAATGCCTTCCACACTACCGACCCCAGGGCCCTCCTGGCGGCTACGGCGAAGGGGATGGACAAGCGTGCCCAGGACAACGCGTGTGTTCTCCAACATCCTCTGCCTTCTCTTCCTCTTCACTCCTCTCTGCGTCTTTGGGTACACGTGGCTCCACTGTTGCCGTGTTTGTACATTTATAGTAAAACCCACTAAGCTGTGTATCATTGCTTAAGAGGTTCCCAATGTCTGATCTGTGATGAAACTTGATAATCGCGATGGTTACACAATATGGTGAATGAAATTAATGTCATGAAGGCATCCACATAAAACTGTCTTTAAGTGGTGTATTTTATGCCTTAGATCTTTTACTAAAAAAAAAAAAAATCAATGACAATTTAATTTCAAATGTTTAAAGAAACCACACTGTTCCCTTTTTTATTTATTTTAAATTGATTTTAATTAAAGTTTACAGAGACTTTGGATTTCTATCCATTCATTGTTGCACTTTTCTCCCTGTCTACCCCTCCCACCAATTAGCTTTTTGCTTTGAAAAGTAAAACAGAATATTCTTTCATTGTTCTTCAGTCCCTCTCCTCCAAGTCCACTCTACTATAGTGCCATAACAATAATATTTAATCTCTTAAAACCAAACAGTGGTTTAGCTTAGTTGGTAAAGGAAGCCGAATGTAAGTTCTCTTTAGAGATCTGCCTGAAGGGGACCCTTTACAATGGCAACTCTAAAGTCTAGGTAGGTAGGAGGCCTGGGGTGGTGAGGTGGTGTGCCTGAGGGAGGGACGGTCAGAGACGAGGCTGGGAGTGGCTGTGTGATCTGACAGACATCATCAGTGTCATGGAATTGTCCACATTGAAACATGAGCTGCTATGTCATTTGTTATCTATTTTCTCAACAACAGCAAAATGAATTTAGAAAGCCGACAGAAACCAAGTGTTACACTTTACATCACATCCCCCCAAATCATGCACTGTGAACCCTAACTTCTATACCTGTAATTCTGGTTCTTGCACGTAGAATAGTTACAGAGCAAGGAAGAAGAGCAGGAAGAAATGAGGCAGAGAGCCGCACAGATTTCAAAGAGCTGCTCGAGAAGACAGAGAAGCGTTAGAACAACATGAGGAGAGCTGGGATCAGGAACCCAAAGGGGAAGAATGAGCTCAGCATTTCTCAAGCAGAAAGATAATAAGGGGGAAATCCAAGCCTTGAATTGAGGGAAAATTCAAGCCTTGAATTGCAAGACCGAAGGACACTATTGAAATAGTGAATGAGGCAGGAAGTATCATGGAAGGAATCTGCAGGGTCACTGAACCAAAAAGAACTGGACCGTGTTCAGCCACTTGAGGAAGTGGCATATGGTCAAGAGCTGAAGATATGGAGGAAAGAGTTTGCGCTGCCCTGGAAGCACTGGGGAAGAGCAAGACCCCAGGAGCCGATAGACAGCTTCCAGCAAACAGCTGCAGCCTTGGGTGAGCTCATCTGTCTACGCCATGAAACTTGGAAGGCAGCTACCTGGCCAACCAACTGGAAGAGGTCCATATTCGTGCCCACTCCCAAATAAAGATTATTCAACAGAATGAAGACATTCTCAAATAAACGTTTGCTGTTGTTGTGTGTGCTCTCGAGTTGGGACTGACTCGTAGCTGGCCCTCCAGTGGGTTTTCAGAGGCTGTAAATAGCATGGGAGAGATTGCTCATCTTTCTCCCAGAGTAGCTGGTGGATTTGAACCTCCTGCCTTGAGGTAAACAGTGCAACGTCTTACTAGTAGGCCACCAGAGCTGCCAGCTTTTGCTGCTGTTGTTGTGTCAGAAGCAACTCATAGCTGACCCTCTAGCTGGTTTTCAGAAGTGCTAAATCGTATGGGAGAAGATTGACTATCTTTCTCCTGCAGAGCAGCTGGGGGATTTGAACCTAGTACCTGCGGTTTAGTAGTGCACCTTCTCACTACTAAGACACTAGAGATGCCTAGCTTGTGCTATAAATAATTAACAAACACAACAATATATCAACAGCAAACTGCTAGAAATGTAAGCGGCATTCAGAAGACGAAGTGGAACCAAAGATATCGTTGTTGATCTTGGATGGATCTTGTTTACCTATGTAAAGACACTTGACTGTGCGGTTCATAATAAGTCCTGGATAGCACTGAAAAGAATGGGCATTTCAGAACACTTAATTGTGTTCCTGCAGAACGTGTATGTACAAGAGGTAGTTGTTCGAACAGAGCAAGGGAATACTTCATGGTTTAAAATCAGAAAAGATGTGGGTCAGGACTGTATTCATTCACCACACTTATTCAACCTGTATATTGAGCAAATCCTCAAGAAGCTGAACTATCTGAAGAATATGACATCAGGATTGAAACAAGACTCATGATCAATCGGTGGCATGCAGATGGCACAATCTTAGTTGCTGAAAGTGAAGAGGACTTGAAGCATTCACTGATGAAACTCAAAGACTACAGCCTTTGGCATGAATTACACTACGACATAAAACAAAAACCCTTCACAACTGGACCAATAAGAAGCATCATGAAACACAGAGAAAGACATCGAACTTGCCTGGGATTTAATTGTACTTGGATTCATAATCACCTCCTGTGGATGCAATAGCCAAGAAATCAAACAGCATATTGCATTAGTCTCGGTCATCTCGGACACATGTGGTAACTGAGCAATGAATCAGGAAGACCAAAGAAGACTGCTGAGTTTGAACTCTATCGGTGTTGGGGCTGCCAGCACAAACACACCCACTGGGAAGAAGCACAACCGGAATATTTGTTTGAAGCAACCTCATGTCTTATCAGGAGAGACCCATGCTTGGAGAAGGATCATGTGTAAAGTCGAAGGTCACTGATTGAGACGACAACACTCAGAGGTGGGGTGACACCATGGCTGCAGCAATGGACTCAAACAGTGATGATTGTGAGGATAATGCTGGACCACGTGGTGTTAGGGTCTGTGGAACAGAGGGTCACTCCGAACAGCAGTGGACTGGATGGCACCTAAGACCGACCACATGCTGTGACCTTAATGCTATTTGGGAATGGATTGGCTTGGTTGTGTTAAAGGGGCAGGATTAGTGCAGGGTGTGCTTTGAATAGACTCCTTTTGACACAAGGGAGGAGAAGGCAGAATTGAGAGGAGCAAAGATGTGAAGGCTTGAGAGGATCACCCAGGAGCAGAAGCTCTAAGAGACAAGGACCTTCCTCCAGAGGGGGGAGAGAGAGAGAGAGAGAGACAGAGACACAGAGAGAGAGAGAGAGATTCCCCTGGACTAGCACTGGACTTAAACTGCTGCTCTCCTGAACTGTGAGGAAATGAGCCTGTCAGAGTCACCCACGTGAGGAACTTCCATCACACTAGTGCCAGATAACAGGAGCACCAAGTGCCCAGCTTTTATAGCCGCCCGCCTCACACTCCCTGCCAGGACACTGCATCACGGAGACTGACCTCGGCTGTGTAGATGTAGATGGTGTTGAAGTTGGCAGCCACCAGAGCCCTCAGCATGAAGAGGAAACCGATGAGACCAGCACTGGGGGACAGAGGATGACATCGTAGCAGGCAGTATGGTGCTCAGGTGGCCCCATGCAGACCTCACACATGATATCACAGAGAACCCAGACCCCAGGAGGTGCTGATCACAATGCAGGCACCTGCCCCCACCTCCCCTAGGTATCCCCTTTCCTCTTCAACATGCTCACAGGCCCCAAAACCTGTCCCACTTCCAGTCTGCAGAGTAAATGGGCCAGACAAGATGGTTCATACAATCAGTAGCTAGGGCTCAGGAGACATCTGTGCTGGTACAGACCAGAGAGGGGCACGGAGGAGAAGATGAAAAAGAAAGAGAAAGAGGAGAGAGGGAGAAAGAGATAGAAATGGGGTGGGAGTGGGAGAGAAAGAGAAGAGATAGAAGAAGCAGAAAGAAGAGAGAAAGTGAGAAAGAGAGGGGAGAGAAATGAGAGAGAGGAGGGAGAGGGAGAGAGAGGGACGAGAGAGAGAGAGAGAGAGAGAGAGAGAAGGAGGAGGAGGAGAGGGAGAGAGAAGGAAAAGATAGAGAAGAGGAGAGAGAGATAGAAGAGAGGAGAGAGAGAGGAGAGGAGAGGGAAAGAGAAGGGAGAGATAGGAGAGGGAGAGAGAGAAGAGACAGGGAGAGAGAAGAGAGGGAGAGAGGAGAGGAGGGCTCACTGGCTACCTTGAGGTGCAGATGTTGAGCAGCAGGAAAAACAAGGCTGTGCAGCCCATGGTGATGGAGAGGCTCAGGCGTCTCCCCAGGAAATTGATGCCCAGGATGTTTAAAGGGTTCACTACAAAGGAATGACCGTGTCAGGACCAGGCTGACCACAGGCTCCTGTAAGTTCTGGCATGGACCCGTCCTGTCACCACGTCCCAGCCAGAGCAGTCACCTGTGCAGCCACACCAACCCTCCTTCCAGGCACCTCCACTCCCAGGCTGGAGGATGACTACACCACTGTGCTTAAAGGGTGCAGCGTGTCCAGGGTGCTGCTTCGGCCATGGTTGACCAGTGGCCACCATGTGTGTCAAAGTTGAACTGTGCTCCACAAGGGTTTGGTGGGGGGCTTACAAAGGGGAAATAGAGTGGCAGATTGGAAAGAAAAAAAAAAGGTGTTTTTGTGAGATTGGGTGCTGCTTATTTTTTTTTCTGCTGATTTTTAAGTACTTCTATTTTATGTCCTGGAAACTCTGTGTGGGGCAAATAGTTAAGGTACTCAGATGCCAACCAAAAGGTCGAGGGTTCTAATCCACCCAAGACACCATGGAGACCTGATGAGCTGCACTGAAAGTCAGATGGAGCACAGTTCTTCTGTGATGCACATGGGCCAGTGAGTCAGAGTTGACTCAGAGAGCTGAAGAGCAAGGATGTTGGTCTAAAGACTAAGGTGCACCTGATTCAAGCCATGATCTTTTCCATTACTTGCTAATGTGTCTGAGAGCAGAGCTATGAATGGCAGAAGAACAAGCCAGGCCTTTGAGCTCTTGTGTTAGAGGAGAGTGCTGAACATCCCATGCATTGCCAAAAGAACAACTATGTCTTCAAGAGGTGCAACTAGGATGTTCCTTAGAGGCAGCAATGGTGAAGATTTGGGCCGTATACTATGGGCATGTTTCCAGGAGGGGCCAGGCCTTGGGAAAGGACATCATGCTGGGAAAGGGGAGGGTCAGTGGAAGAGAGGAAGACCCTCAACCAGATGGATTAACCTTGTCCGAATCTCGTGAGTTTCTGACCAAAGGTGACTATTTCTCTCATAGCATCCAACATTTGTATTAAATACTTGTTAACTTGCTCTTAGGATTTTAAAAGATAAGTTGTTTTTTTAAAAAAAAAAAACAAACACCACACTTTCCCTATGAATATTAAAGATGAAAAATCAAACACAGTCAGTTAAATGTTATGTTTTTCTCATTCATATAATGGAATCGTTATCTTTGACTTAGTAAACATAATGAACAATGGTATTTTTTTTAACAATGGTATTTTGATGAACTCCTAACCACTCTGAAAAAAAAAGAGATGGATTAATGCCGTGCCTGCAGCAATGGGCTCAAGTATTTTGGATGCTGAGGACGGCACAGGAAAGGTCAGAGTTCAGAGCCACTGTTCATAGGGTCCATATAAGTCTTAGTTGACCCCACAGCACCTAACAACAACAACAAGGCAGAAATAACCCTTCTGATTGGAGTCTAACAGCACTGTTAAGACGCAGCCCCATCTCAGGGATGTTAAAATGGGGGGGGGGGAAGTATGTGAGATTGGTAAATCGCAGCTACTCTGAGCTTCACTCTCCAGCCTCGCCTGCCCCTGCCAGTCAGACGACTGGTACATGCCCAGGCGACCAGGCAGGGTGTCCCCAGGTCCCCCAGGTGCTCACGCGCGATCTCGCCCAGCGTGCTGATGATCATGGTGCGGTAGTCCGAGGGCGCGAACATGTGGCAGTGGCAGGGGCTGCGGCTCTCCTCCGAGTCCCCCACGGGCACTGCCACCTCGGACTCCGAGCGCGAGCCGCACACCAGGTCCCGCTCCAGCAGCTCGGCGCTGGCCAGGATCACCCCATAGTAGGCGAAGGAGATGCCCAGCCTGGAGGGAGAGGAGCAGGGAGGAGGGTGGAGCGGTGCTCAGGGTGCCCGGCCCACTGTGCCCTGCAGATGCAAGGGCACCAAATGTGCCCTGACTGGTCCACACCGTTCCCACAGTGAGCACTTCACATCTCAGTGCCACCATTCTGTCCTCACAATATTCCAAACTCCGCATCATGTTATAAGGAGCGCTGGTGGCCTGCTGGGAAGGAGCTGCGCTGCCAACCCGAAGACCTGCGCTCAAGCTGCTGGGCAGGAGGGAAGTGACAAACTCCTCCCCTCCCCTCCATCCTCCCTCCTCTGCAATGTCCTCCCCTCCCGTGAAGTCCCTTCCCCTGCACTGCAGGCTCCTCCCCTCCCCTGCAGGCTCCTCCCCCCCTGCAGGCTCCTCCCCTCCCCTACAGGCTCCTCCCCTCCCCTGCAGGCTCCTCCCCTCCTGTGAAGTCTCATCCTTTACCCTGCAGGCTCCTCCCCTCCCCTGCAGGCTCCTCCCCTC
>NW_006399805.1:8963303-8995888 GCF_000299155.1 Elephantulus edwardii
TCCTCCCCTCCCCTGCAGGCTCCTCCTGTGTGATTTACAGCCGCTAAAATCCTACTGGAAGGTCAGCTCTGAGTTCTGTCCTACTCAACAACTCTACTCCAGGGTCTCCGTGAAAATCAGAATCTGATGGGATAACAAAAGGGTTTTGGTTTTGGTTGTAATCCCTTTGGGGAATGTATTGGTTCTGCTATATTAATGAGGCAGGGTTAGTATAGAGTGCGTCTCCATTCAATCTCTTCTAAAATACAAAGAAACGGACTGGTCAGAACGCTGAAAGGTGGGGTTGCGGAAAGAGAGCTGCCACGTGAGGATCACCAAGGTGTCAAAAGGCCACAGTTGAAGGAGGCTAGGACATCCCCCGGGGCCCGTAGAGAAAGCCTCCCTCTAGAGCCTTCTGGCATCGTAAATGGTGAGAGAATAAGTCTCTGCTCGTTAAAGCCACCTTCTCCTTGTCTTCATGTTGGAGCAGCTCTGTGGAAGCATGTTGGTGGTGCAGGCTGAGAGCTGGCGTTCCTGGGATCAAATTGGAGGCAGCCAGTGTCCCCATTGACAATAAGTCAGCTTCCGGTCATCCCCAAGTGCCTGCTGGCTTAGAAACAGTCTGGAGACCCTTCCCTTCTTACCAGATGACCCAGATCTGCAGCGTGGTCCGCAAATACTTGGCATTCAGCAGGTCTGCAAACCTTCCCCTTTTGTCCTGGGCAAAAGAGAGGGGGAGGCAGGATTAATTAGAGGTGGAGGAAGAACCTCAAGATTTTAGAGCTTATTTTCACTGTTGTTGGAGGCTGTCACATTGACCTGGACTCAGAGCGACCCTGGAGGACAGAGCAGAGCTGCCCTCAGGGTCACCACGCTGCCTTCTTCACAGGAGTGAACACCAGGTCTTTTCTTATGCAGAGCTGCTGGTGGCTTTGAACTACCAGCACTTCAGTTAGCGGTCAAGTGTTCAATCTCACTTACCAGGGCTCCCTCTTTAGATACTAGAAGAACAAGTCACCCAAACTTATAAAACAGTAAAACTTTACCCGCTACCTTGAGTTCATCCCATCCATGGCGATCCTCCATCAAGTTTCCAAGGCCATAAGTCTTAGCGAGAGAAGGCTGCCTTCTCTCTTCTGTTGTGGACATCAGGGCTTCGGTCAGTCCTCACTGGATACCTCCTGATGGAGTTCTAGCTCCCCATTTTCACGTATTATGTGACCCCAAAACAATGAAGGACTTATCTGAGATCACACAGGCAGGTCGCCTGAGCACACTTTCCACCTCTTGACCATGTGGCCTGGGCTTTAGCCATGGCCGTGGTGCATGAGTCTCTGGTGGCATAATGCATAATGAGTTGTTCTACTACCCAAAAGGCCATCAGTTCAAGTCCACCAGCTGCTCTGAGAGAGAAAGATGGAGATTCTCTGCCTTTAAACACTGACAGCCTTGGAAACTGGTGGAGGGCTGCTCTGGGTGGGCACCACCTGGACTGCAGGGATTTGGCTCATGGTCCAGGGAATGAGCCTGGTGGTGCAGTGGTTAAAACATTCAGCAGCTAACTTAAAGGTCGTCCGTTTCAGCTCACCAGCCTCTCCATAGGAGAAAGACAGCGGCCTTGGGAGCCTAGGGGACAGTTCGCGCCTGTTCTACAGAGACCCTGTCATTCAGAATCAAATCAGCAGCAGTGGGCTGGGTAGGATTTTCCCATCCGTGGGGTGTTAGAAGGACAAGTTTACACTGAATCCCTGAGAATCCTAACTCTCAGCTGGATAAGTTGGCTGATCTGGACACTGGCTACAGTCTCGATGTCTGGGCTCCCCGACTGCAAGCAGCTGACTCCAGTCCCCACCTGTGTTCCCAGGATCCTCAGGCGGTGGGGACGGCCTTGAACCCCTCACTCACCAGGATGGGTTCCACCAGCCTCCCCTCGGGCATGACCGAGCGGTTGGTCCTGGCGATGTGCTCCAGCGTGGCCAGGGCGGCCTGCGTGTTGCCGGTGGACACATTGAAGCGAGCAGATTCAGGAATGAACTGGCACATATAGGACAGAGAGGTTCAAGTCCTGCCTGAGTTACCAGCATCGCAAGCTTACTGCCTCCCACACACGCATCCCAGGCAGGGCTTCAAGGCATCAATTACAGCAGACTTCTAGAATTCAAGGTCAGTTTGCAGCACCCTGGGCTGTTCTGCCCCGGCTGGCCAGCAGCTCTGGGGGGAAAGTGGGGTCCTAAGCCAGCTACCTAGTTTCCTCTGGAAACTCTACAAACTCTCTAAACTCTTTCAATGTGCAGAAATGAAGGTAGTTCCAGAACAGAGTTTAAGTGTTTTGTGCAAAACGTACTCTCAGTCGTATTCAACTTGACAACACTTAACCACTGCTAAGTGAAACTAGTGCTGTTATATCTGGAGGAACACTCTTCCACTTTGTACATCCCTCTTTGTCAATGTGCAGTATGAAATAAATTGGATTGCTGTGATGCTGAACCCTGTGTCATTGGGGTATCAAATGCCAGAATGGCTTCCCAATGTGGACAGTGTTTGGTGGAGCTCCCAGTTGTAAAACAGGTTTGGAAGCAGGAGTGACATCCACTTCCTAAACCACATGCCTCTGGAAACTCTATGAACTTGGTGAAATGACGACAGTTATGGAAAGGCATTAGGTCTTTTGTTCACAGAGTCGCTATGAGTTGCACTTGACTCAACTGCAATCAACAACAACAACAAAACAAGTCAGCCACCAGGCCCCAGCTCCTTAGCAGGAAGACAGTCTCGGAGAGAGGTGGTGACACTCAAGACTCAGAGCCATCCTTGCTCTGCTCCAAAGACCCTCACCAGGTGCCCAGTCCCCTGGCCATGTAGCAACTGGCCAGTGATGTAGCAGAGCCCTGACCCCACCGTGGGAGGCTCAGCCGTCACTCAAGGCTGCGGCTCAGTGTCACCAAGCTGCTCAGCTCACCAAGGCGCTGTAGGCGGAGGGGAACTGCCGCACATGGTTCTCAAGCTTCTCAGTCTACGGGGCTGCTGCCTCTCTTCCTCCCAAAGAGCAGCAGAGGGTTCTAACTGCTACCCTAATGCTCACCAACTGCACCACCAGGGCTCCCGGAATGACACACACTGAGCTGTTTCCATGCTTCTAGAACGACCTGCGGGAAGGAGGCTGGAGGCATTGTGCCCAAGTGTCTGGATTCTACCAGCTGCTCTGCACGGGAGGAAGGGGCAGTCTGCTCCCATAAAAGTGACAGCCTCAGAAACCCCAGGGGACAGTGCCTCGCTCCCAGGGGACAATGCTTCACTCCCAGAGGACAGTGCTTTACTCCCAGGGGATAGTACCACACTCCCAAGGGAGAGTACCATGCTCCCAGGAGGCAATGCTTCACTCTCAGAGGACAGTGCTTCAGAAACCTCACGGGACAGTGCCATGCTCCCAGGGGACCGTGTCATGCGCCCAGGGGACAGTATCATGCTCCCAGGGAATAGTGCCATGCACCCAGGGTGACAGTGCTTTGCTGACCTACAGAGTCCCATGAACCGAAATTGTCTCCCTGGAAGGATAATTAAGGCACTTAATGTTGTGTGCACCCCAGCCGTTTGAGGAGTGTGCTCTTCATTCAGACTTTGGGGTGCATGCCTTTCCCTGGGGCTGGGGTGTTATCAGGACTCTGCTGGCTCTGGACCCTGCATACCACACTGCCCCCTAGAGGCGAGTCCAGGGACAGTGAGCCACCAGGTAAATCACTGCACATTCAGAAAACACACTCTTCACTCTAGTCCAGGCCCGGGTGTTCTTGGGTGGAGAGGCTTGGACACGGCTCACAAGGGCAGATGGCGGGGTGGCGGGGTGGTCCCACGGGCTGGGCAGCAGTGGCCCCTGTATTACAGCGGTGGAGATAGATGTTCTCTCTCAGGAAGACCGATCCCTCTGAGCACCGACCCCAGCACATCGCAGCTCAGTCCACTACCCGGGACTCACGGTCATGACCTCCCCCCATGCAGAAGATGGACAGACTGATGCAAGAGTAGATGCATGTGCGATGGTCAGTGTTCAGGCCTAGATGTCGCCATGCTGTCCGTGTCTTACTGAAAAGCTTCATTAACACACATTTCATTAGCAGGGGGACCCTGGTTGGCCTAGTTCTTAGGGTGCTGCTAACCGTCTCTGCAGGTACAAATCCACCAGCTGTTCTGCGGGAGAAAGATGGGCAGTCTCCTCCCGGGGGTTTAGAGCCTCTGAAAGCCCACTGGAGGGTCAGCCATGAGTCAGTTCCAACTCGAGGCCAATGGGGTTGCTTTAGCTTGCCAGTGTGTATCATTGGAACTCCAGAGGCATTGTGTGCTGTCTACTGGGCTAACCAAAAGGTCAGTGGTTGAATCCACCAGCGTTCCGTAAGGATAAAGATGAGTCAGTCTGCTCCTGTTAAGATTTACTCCCTCAGAAGCCCAGTGGGGGGTCCTCATGAGTCTGAAATAAACTGAAGGGCAGTCGGTTTATCAGCTAACTTTAGGAAAGTTGATTACTCTCCAAAGTTCAGGTGGGCCCCAGCCAGCCAGGTGAAAGGCCTTGTGAGCAGAGCCTGAGTCTTCCCACAGGCAGTTGGCCTCGATGGCCCTTAGTGACCCAGACTGCAGGCCACCAGCTTCGCTCTCCCTCAGCTTCCAGCCCACTGGCCTCCACCGCAGGCTGTGGGCGTGCCAGCCCCTCCACTGTGTAAGCCAGCTCCTCGTTCCCTTGTAGAGATGTGGAGAAGGGCACCACACTGGGTAAAGCAGAGGGGTGTGAGGAGAAGGAAGCCTCCCAACGAGGCGTATTAACCCCACAGTTACAAGGGGTGCATGCACAGCTGTGCCCGTGAGGGGGGAACAGGGCCAAGGCACCTCCTTCTGCCGTCACAGGGCCACTGTGAGTTGGAACTGGCTTGACGGCATGTGACCATGGCAACAATACAGGCTGTGTGCCCATTGGTTGTGTCTGTCTGGGATTTTGTTGGAAGGAGTGGAGGGGCCCACTTTCTCCAGGATTTAAACGTCTCCTCACATGGTGACAAAGGACTTCTGCTTTTCTGCAGGGAATGACTAGAACCTGCCGGTAAAATGACAAAGCTGGGACTCTGCTCAGATTCCGGCAAGACATTCTAAGAACCGGGCACCTGGACCAGAGCAGGGAATATGTCCAGCAGGGGCCCAGGGATGCCAGCCTCGGGCTGAGGGCTCACTAATGACAGTTAAGGGATCCTTAGAGTGTGCACACGGTTAATCGCTTGACTGTCAAACCCAAAAGGTGCGAAGTTCAAGTTTGAACAGAGGAAGGCCTGAAAAGTCAGCCACTGTGAACCCTGTGGGGCCTGGTTCTGGGGTACTTGGGGCTCCATAGACTGGGGTCCACTCATGGAATGTGTCTCTGTGTCACTGTGGCACAGAGAACAGTGAGCAGATGTCAACTCGAAGTCAGGGGACTATGTAACTGAGAAGCTTGCAGATTCAAGGTAAGCAGGTGAGAGGTGACTGAGAGCTGTGAGTAGCACCAGGGGTGGGGTCAGCATACAGAGGTGGGGCCAGCAAGCACAGGTGGGCCAGCATGCACAGGTGGGCCAGCAAGCACAGGTGGGCCAGCATGCACAGGTGGGCCAGCATGCACAGGTGGGGCCAGCATGCACAGGTGGGGCCAGCAAGCACAAGTGGGCCAGCAGCAGTAGGTCTACCCTCCGAGAACAATCAAGGTACATGGGTGACTAAGGTGGGGAGAGTGAGCTGGCCGGGACAGACACCCTGTAGGGTGGAGGAGGCCTGGGGCCATGGGAAGCGTCCTCACCTTGAAGGCCATAATGAGGATGATGCCAGGAATGGACGCAATGCGGATGAGCCAGCGCCAGCCAATGGTGGGGATGACCACAGACGCCAGGCCGATGATGAGCAGGGAGCCAGCGAGCCAGAAGACCTGCGGGCTCAGAGCAGGGCCACCAAGGGCCACTCAGGACCTGGACCCACGGGTGCACGAAGTAGGTTCTACTCCAGGCCTCCACCTGCCTCATCTGTCCACCTCACCTGTCCACCCACCTGTCCACCCCACCCTCCCACCAACCTGTCCATCACCTCTTCACACACTTCCACCCATACTCTCCACCTCACCTTTAGCCTCACTTGTTCACTTCATCTGCCCCCCACCTGTCCTCTTCATCTGTCTCCCACCCGTTCTCTTCATCTTCCCCCCCGTCCACTTCATCTGCCCCCACCTGTCCACTGCACCCCGGTGACCACAAGGAGCTATAACCTGAGCCTTGTGCGGTCTCACATCCCTCAAGCTCCTATTCCTTTTCCTTTTCTTGGAAAGATAATATATGCACGCAGCTTTTAATGAAGCAGAGATTAAAGAAAACTCTCTCTCACTCCTAATCTCCTACCATCCAAGTGACCAGTGTTATGATTTCTGTGCATTCTTCCAAAGTCATTCTGAGAATATAGACATGGATAGGACACATATACAATCCCTGGGAGATACAAACATTCCCGTGCTCAGCAGCAAACTGCAGCCTTCCCAGAGGCACCTCAGAAGAAAGGACTGGTGAGTTGTTTCTGAAGAGACAGCTGTTGAAATCCCACGGAGCATGGCTTTATCCTGACCCACATGGGCATCAGGGGTTACAATCAACACCAGCACACACACCATCCACTCCGTCAGAGACAGATGGGCACTCTCTTCCTGTGTGATTAGCCTCAGAAAACCCACTGGAAGGTCAGCTTGGAATCAGTCCTGACTCAGTGGCAATACAGAAGAAAGAATGTGCACGTCAAACTCAAAGCCAGCCAGAGACTGGGGCCAGTTCCTAACTGGCCTCCCAGTGGGTTTCAGGGCCCTTCCTCTAGCGGGATACTGATCTGATCATGTGCCCCACAGGTCCATTCCTTCTCTCTGAGGCCAGGTGGGGCTAAGGTCTCACGGTCAGTCTGTCCCTAGAGGGACTTTCCGCCAGGGTTATCCAGATGGAAGGTGCCATGGCTTGTCCTGAAAGGGGCTTTGTGGTTGTGGTTGTGTACTGTAGAATCAGAACCAGCTCAGAGCTGCCCCTCCAGCCGGAGACTGTCCATCCTTCTCCTGTGGAGCACCTGGTGTATCCGAACCACACGCCTTTGAGTTGGCAGCACAACTCCTTACCATTAGGCCCCCAGAGCCCCCTCAGGGTCCGTCAGTCTTAATGATGGACTCTTAGAAACCAATGTGATGGAGGAAGCCGTTCTAGAACAGGTTACCTGAAAACCTAGCCTGCCACAGACCCGTGACCATCCCGGAGTAAATGAAGAATCTGAACACCGTGCCATCATCCACATGTCACCTCACTCCCTGCTAGGTTCCCACTTCTCGATCTCCTGCCTTTGTCTCCCTGGCTGGTCTTTAAGTAAATTCTGATTTTGTAACTGTTAGTTGCCCCTCCAGCTGTCCACGCAGGTCCCTGACCCCACCCTGCACTGTCCTCTGAGCAGCCTTCGTCACTCAGAATGTCAGCGGTCTCCCCCATCCAGACGGTCACTGGGTTCTCAGGACACCTCTCCACTTGACTCTCAAGGAGCACTTGCTTCACCCCAGGACAGTCCAGGCAGCATCCCCGTCACACACACCTGCGACAAAGGCAGCATGTAGCCTCGGTATTTTGTCGGCAAAAACTCAGTCTTGATGATTAGCCTAAACAGGAAGAGAGGTGAAATGAGAGTTTTGTTTTTATCAAACAAACTATATGCTTTGAACAGTCAACCATTTTCTTGTCCCAGGGATAAAGAATTCAAAAATGTCCAAGTTCAAGGCAAATACATAGACCCCAAAGATTAGGCATGGTTACCAGGGCTGGAGGGAGAGGAAAGGAGACATTGTGGACATTGAGTCGATGTTCCCAGTAGTGGGATATTTTGGAAAAATATAAGGATAAAGGTGGCACAACATGGAAAATGTAGCCCAAGTCACTGAGTCCAAATGTGGACTTTGTGCATATTTTTACAACAATGAAAACTAAATAAAAGTCTTATTTTCCCCCCTAAACTAGATGCCTCTGGAAACTCTACGAACTCTCTAAATTCTATAAATGTACAGAAATGATGTTAGTTACAGAACAGAGTTCAGGTCTTTTGTGCAAAACTTACCCTGAGTCATATTTGACTTGACGACACTTAACCACTGCTAAATGAGACTAGTGTTGTTATATCTGGATGAACACTCTTCCACTTTGTACATCACTCTCTGTTAATGTGCAGTATGAAGTAACCTGGGTTGCTGTGATGCTGAACCTTGTACCATTGGGGTATCAGATACCAGAATGGTTTCCCAATGTGGACAGTGCTTGGTGGAGCTCCCAGATGTAAAACAGGTTTGGAAGCAGGAGTGGCATCCACTTCTTAAACCACATGCCTCTGGAAACTCTATGAACTTGGAGAAATGATGATAGTTATGGAAAGGCATTAGGTCTTTTGTTCATAGAGTCGCTATGATCCGTGTTCGACTCGACAGCAATCAACAACAAAAACAACATCATTATATTATGTATTATTATAGTTAATATCCACAGATGAGAAAAACAAACAAACACAACACCTGCTGCAATCCCAAAGGCGCAAGGTTCAAATCCACCAGGTGCTCCTCGAGAGAAGGACAAGCAATCTCCTCCCGTGTCATGAACGTCCTGCTAGAGGGTCCGCTCTGGGTTGGTTCCAGCTCAGCTGTACACAACAACTACAATAAAACCCCTATTCTGTCTCTTGTTATGTTCACGCAACTGCTTCTTGTCCTGTGTATAGGTTTCATATGAGTACCATTAAACGAACCTGATTTCCATTCTTCTCGATGCTAGCCATAATTTGTTATGTTCCATGTGGACAAATTGCTTTGCATAATCAATAAAAACCAAGTAAGCATCTTCCTGGAATTCTCTGCATTTAGCCAAGATCCATCTGACATCATGATGGATATCCCTTATTCCACAGCTTCTTCTGAATCCGGCTTGACTTTCTTGCGGTTCCCTATTGATGTCCTGCTCATTATCTTTCAATAATCTTCAGCAAGATTTTACTCGCACATAACCAGGAGGTGGTTTTCCAAAAAGAACTAGGGAACACTGACTGCTTGGTTTAGAATCAGGAAAGATGTGTGTTAGGGTTGAATCCTTTCTCTATGACTATTCAATCTGTATGTTGGGGAAAAAATCATTTCTGGAGAAGAAAGTGGTATCAGGATTGGAAGAAGACTTATTAACAACCTGTGCTATCCAGATGACAGAAGAAAATGAAGATTTGAAGCACTTTGAAGCACTTGCTACAGAAGATCAAATATGGATTACATCTCAACATCAAGAAAATAAAAATCTTCACCACTGGACCAATAGGCAACAACCTGATAGAGGGAGAAAACGTTGAAGTTGTCAACTCTTTCATTTTAACTTGAATCTACCATCAACGTCCATGGTGGTGTTTGGGTCAGAATCAGTGAAATGAGGCAACATTAGGGAGGGAAGAATGTTAGAGTGGATTAAACAAGAGAAGGAAGAAAGAAACTCATGTTAAAGGCAAAGGTCAAGCAAGGTTGGTAAAACCAGACGAAATTCATGAGAGTTCGTGGAGGACAAGAATCAAGCACAGGAGCTAAAAGCTAGACGTCAAAACCAGGGAACTGGCCTGCGCACCTCACGGTCCTGACATGAGTAGGAAAGCCTCGCCCTGAAGCAACGCATTTAACATTTCAGTCATGTCAGACATCCAGTAGCATCGAAAACAAGGACCTAAGTAAGAACTGTTCTCCAAACGTGGAGCGTCGCACAGGATCCCGTTGGCTCAGATTCCAGAAGAGAGCCAGCCCTGTCGACCCGAAGCCTTCGTGGCATCACGGCTTCTCTGTTGTCTACTGGTCTCCACCAGAACCAGTTCCTCCCAGGAACATAATTATCATCATGTCCTCTCTTCTCCCTTCCAACAGAGCGGCTGGTTCTGTCTCTGAAACGTTTCTTTGCTAATAAATTGCCTTTGCTTTCATTTTCAGCCCAGCAAGTCGAATGTCCCGTTGAGCATGTGCTAACAAAGCCTCAGCCCACACCTGGTCTGTTTCCAGCAAGACAAACAACAGCTGCTTTTGGGGCCTCCACACTTGCTGTACCTGCAAACACCTCTTTGAAGGCTCACTAAAATAGCTGCACGTTGTGCTACTTCTGCAGTTTGGATGTCACCCCCTTAAATCTCTCCCTCCTGATTTAATTCTTTCACAGACTGAGGAGGAACAAAGTTAGAACAACGACCCCACGATAAATCATAGCCGCAGTCAGGAAATCAAAGATGCGCTGCATGGGGAACCCGCCGTCAAAGACCTCTCCAAAGTGTTCAAGAGCAGAGATGTCAGTTTAAAGATGAGAGTGTGCCCGATCCAAGCGGAGGTGTTTAAAATTGTCCATGTTCCCGAAAGTTGGACAATGAATAAGACAGACCGGAGTATTGATGCCTTTGAGTCGTGATGCTGGAGAAGAACGCTGTTGTCTTGAGAGAAGTCCCAGCGTACTCCTTCCGCAGAGGCGAGGAGAGTGAAACTTGGTCCCAGTTACTTTGGGCATGTTTTCAGGAGAAACCGGTCCTTGGCGAGAGACATCGTGCTGGGACAGGTCGTCAAAAGGGAGGAAGACGGTCAGTGAGATGGACAGGTGCAGTGACCACCACAGTGGCTGGAGCATGACAGGGACTGCGAGGATGGCGTCGGGCAGGGCAAGGTTCAAATCCGTTCTTCAGAGGTTACTGGGAGTCCTACTTGACCCCATGGCACGTAGCAACAACAACAACAACAGAGTCATAGATCCGATGACCCCTAACAATAACAACAACTGTGATAAATTCTGGAGGCTTAGTGGGTAGAGGGCAGAGCTGCCAGTGCCAGGGCAGGGAGTTAGAATCCACAGACGCCCTGAAGAGAAGATGTCAGGACCAATCTCCTTCTGATTTACAACTTCTGAGAACCCTCTGGTGGGTCAGCTATGGGTCAGTTCTAACTTGATGGCAATGAGGAAGGGGCTTTATCACCATGATAGTCTTGACAATGTTGCAGGGAAGACCGTAACTGCTGAAGTTCCAAGAAGTCAAGAAAGCAGCTTTATTTGACACATTGTGTAAAAAGTAAAGGCATGGAAACAGAGGCTGCAAACAGCAGTTTCTCCCAAGACCCAAATGGTTACAACATCTTTGCAATTTACAAAAATCAGATGAAAGTTTAGAGTTTCTTTTTCCATTACTGTCTAAAAGGAGGGTACACACATGTTGCTCACATGTTTTCTTTGATAAGGGCGGCGAGCTGGTCATACCAAGATGTTGAATGTTCAAAGACGGAAGCAGATAAAATAAAAGGTGTCATGTCTAGGAGTATTCTCTTGTTAACTCTACAGGTGGGTAAGAGAGGGAAGAGAATTGATTTCCCTAGCCCAGGTGGGTGTGAAGCTGTGATCTAAATCACACAGGCCCTCGTTTGTGTATTCTTTTATTCTAAGGTGAAGCGCTTCCATTTCACATGCCAAAACTATATATAAATAATAAAGCTTTCCAAGAGCCTGGATAAGAGATGCTTTAAGGAAACTAACATAGAGATTTCCCCCCGAAGTCTGCAGTTTGACTTTTTGAAATGGCAATCTGAACTTTTGGTCAGCTCAAAGCAGCAGGCCAGCAGGTATTTCTTGTGCTGGGCATCGCAATCAGAGCCTTTATTCTAAAGCACTTGTGCAGTGCATCATTGGATCCAACTGCTAATGAAAAGGTCAATGGTTCAAATCCACCAGAAAGACAAGCACTCTCTTCCCATTAAGACTTCCAGCCTCAGAAACTCAAAGCAGGCTTGTTATGGCCAGAATCCACGGAGGGCAGTGGTTACCACATAAAGAGATAGCGGCCTGTGGAAATACTTGTCAGGTCCAGTTCTCTTTCCTAAAACCTACTTACAAAATCAGCACCCACTGTTGAGAAGGTGATTTGTCCCCTTGAATGTCAGTCAAGGCTGCTTTCCAAGTAAGTGTCTGTTATTTTGTGCAGAGAAGAATAAAGGGAATCATACCCATCAGTTTGCTAATTGCCTTTCTCTGTGGCTCTTACTGGACAGGGACCAGGCTCTTTAACACAGTCACTGGGTTGTTCCCCGGGGGATACTTGAAAAATCTGCTTAACTTCTGCTTCCTCTGGCACCATGATTTCAGTGCTGCTTAATTTGTGCCTCTGGGGAACTGAGTTCTCCCCCGACATAGTAAGGTAGTAATTAGGGGTCCTGACTCTCTTGTTTTTTCTATGGACAACTTGCATCCAAGCACCCAAGAGAGCAGGCTGAAGGGCTCACTGGAGAGACACTAGGGAGGGTCCAGGTTACAGCAGAATACACTGAATCTCCCACCTCCAGGGCACAGTCAGGAGCTGGACACCACATCTGCATCTTCACGGCCTCACTCTGCAAATCTACTCACCGACATCTAAGAGGCAAGACCAAAAAAAAAAAAACAAACCAGAAAACAAACCTCAAAACTCATCAGCACTGAGTGGAAACAGTAGCTGACGCTCTGTCAGTTTCAGAGGCTGCAGATCTCAGAGGCAGAAAGGTCATGTCTCTCTCCCAATGTGCATCTGGTGGATTTGAACTGCCAGTGAGATGGAGCCTCCGGATTCGCAGTGCAGCTCCCTACAGACTACGCCAGAGCTCCCCAAAAGCAGGAAGGGGGTTGGGATGGCTGTTCCTCAGTGTTGTAAGTGCTCATGGTCAAAGCTACAGAGACGAGCTCAGAGATCCTGCGGCTGCTTCCTTCCAGACCACCACAAGGTGAATGTGATGAGTCATGTGAATGTTCCAGATTCCCAGCGCACAGAAAAGTCGTGTTGACATCAGACTGTAGTCTATGCAGTGTGCCAGTCTGATATAATGTGGCAAGTGCCAAGAAGTGGCACAGAGACATGAAGTGGGCCAGGCTGTTGGGAGAATGGCGCTGATGGACTTACCTCCACGGGGCTACCCAAAACTTCAAGCTGTTAAAACCCACAGTCTGTGAAGCTCAGCAAAGCAAGGTGGGCCTGTACTCTTCCAACCAATTCTCAAAAATGAGAAGCTGGTGTTTTTATTGCACACTTGATGCAGTACTTTTTGTTGGAATTTAGCCTAACAAAATAGTCACCTAATTATCTTTTTTTTTTCTTTTTATGTGAAGAATTGTTGTTGTTAGGTGCCATTGAGTTGAGTACAACTCATAATGACCCTGTGAACAAAAGATCTGAACCCTGTTCTGTCCTGCGCCATCCTCACACTTCCTGACACACAAGAGCCCATTACAGCAGTCACTGTGTCAGTCCACCTGGTTGAGGGTCTTCCTCTCCTTTGCCGACCACCCACCCTTCCCAGAATCATGTCCTTCTCCAAGGAATAGCACTTCCTAGCAACGTCTAAAGTATGTGAGGCAAAGCCTCATCATTCTTACCTCCAAAGGGCACTCTGGCTGGACCCTCTCCAAGACATACCTATATGTTTTCTTAGCTGTCCATGGGATGTTCAGTGTTCTTCTCCAACACCACAGCTCAAAGGCATAAATTCTTTTTCATCATCCTTTTTCATTGTCTAAGTCTCAGATACATAGCTAGTAATTGGAAAAACTTGGCCTGAATCGGACACACTTAGTCCTCAAACTGACAGCACTACATCTCAATAATTTGGAAAGGTCCCTAACTGCAGATTTCCCCAGTGCAGTGCATCTCATTTCCTGACTGCTCATACCAAGGGTGTTAATCATGGATCCAAGCAAGATGAAGCTGTTGACAGTTTTAATCTCCTCTCCCTGCAAAATAATGCTGCCTATTGGTCCAGTGGTAAGAAACTTTGTTTTCTTTATAGTAAGACGCAATCCATACTGAAGGCTGCTTTCCTTGATCCTCTGCAACAAATGCTTCAAGTCGTCTTCACTTCCAGCAAGTAAGGTGGTATCATCTGCATAACGCAGGTTATTGATGAGTCTCCCTCCAATCCTAACACCACACTCCTCTTCAGAGTCCAGCTTCTTGGATAATTTGCTCAGCATATAGATTAAACAGGTATGGAGACAGAATACATCCCTGCCTCACTCCCTTCCCAATTCTAAACCATGCAGTGCTCACCTGATCCATGCACACAACAGCCTCCTGATTCAGGTATAAGCTCTGTATGAGCACAATCAAGTCTCTGGGATTCATTCCCATTCTTCTCACTGTCAGCCATAATTTGTCATGGTCCACACAGTCAAATAAATGCCTTTGCATCATCAATAAAGCACAAATAGACATTATTCTGGTGTTCCTTACTTTCAGCCAGGATCCATCTGACATCAGCAATGATACCCCTGGTGCCATGGCCTCTTCTAAATCCTGCTTGAACTTCTGGCATTTCCCTATCTGTATACAGTTCTAGCCATTTTTTAATAATCGTCAGCAGTATTTTGCTTGCATGATATTGTCTGATAATTTCCACATGTAATTAGATCACCTTTCCTGGGAATGGGAACAAATATGGACCTCTTCTAATCCATTGGCCAGACATCTGTCCTCCAAATTTCCTGGCAAAACTGGTGAGTATATCCACGGCTGTAACTGTTAATTGAAACAAGTCAATTGGCATCCCATCAATTCCAGGGGCCTTGTTCTTTGCCAATGCCTTCAAAGCAGCTTCCGCTTCCTCTTTCATTACCATTGGCTCCTGTTATGGTACTTCCTAAAATTTTTCAGTGTCAATCAATTCTTTCTGGTACAGTGACTCTATGTATTCCCTCCATCTTCTTTTGACACTTTCTGGGTCATTCGATATATTGCCCACAGCATCAATCAATATTGCAACGTGAGGCATAAATTAATTTTTCAATCTTTCAGCTTGAGAAATGCAGAGGGAGTTCTTCCCTTTTTATTGTCCAATTCCAGCTCTCTGCACATTCCTTTATAATACTTTGATTTGTCCTCCCGAGCTGCTTTCTGAAATAGTCTGTCCAGCTCTTTCAATTCAACATGTTTTCCTTTAGATTTGGCTTCTCAACACTGCAGTGCAATCTTCAGAGTTTCCTCTGACATCGATTTCAATTTTTTTCCCCCTCTGTTTTTGTAATGACTTTTTTTTTCTTTCTTCATGGATGATATCCTTGATACCATCCCACAACTCATCTGGTCTTCTATCATTGGTGTTCAATGCCTCAAATATACTCTTAAGATGATCATAAAATTCAGATGGAATTGATTCAAGAGAGTATGTATCTTGGATCCTGCTGAATTCTTTTATTTTTCTTTGCCTAAATTTTGAACTTGCATATGAGTAATTGATGATCTGACTCACACTTTTCCCCTGGCTTAGTTTTGACTGCTGATGTTGATTTTCTCCAATGATTTCTTCCACAAATGTAGTCAGTCCGAGGCAGCCCATCAGGTGAAATCCAGGTGTAAAGTCATCTTTTGTGTCTTTTACAAAAAGTATTTGCACTCCTTCTCTTGGGCTTGGATCAGGCAGCAGCCAGGTTCTATCGCTCAGCCATGGCCAAAATCAAGGCTCGGAACCTCGCAACAAGAAGGAGGAGCAGTTGAAACAGCTGGATGATCTGAAGGTGGAGCTTTCCCAGCTGCGCGTCGCCAAAGTGACAGGCGGTGCGGCTTCTAAGCTCTCCAAAATCCGAGTTGTCTGAAAATCCATTGCCCATGTTCTCACTGTTATTAACCAGACTCAGAAGGAGAACCTCAGAAAATACTATAAGGGCAAGAAGTACAAACCGCTGGATCTGTGGCCCAAGAAAACACGTGCCATGTGCCGAAGGCTCATCAAGCATGAGGAGAACCTGAAGACCAAGAAGCAGCAGCGAAAAGAGTGCCTGTACCCACTGTGGAAATACGCACTCAAGGCCTCAACTTCCTAAATAAATAAAACACAAAACTAAAAAAGAAAAGTATTTGCAATGAATAAATCATTGTAAATACAAAATTCAATCATTCTATTTCCAGCTTCATTTCTATCACCAAGCCCATATTTTCCAGCTGCTGTTTCTTCTTCACTGTTTCCTACTTTTGCATTCCAGTCAGCGATTATCATTAACGCATCCTGATTGCATGTTTGGTCAATTTCAGGCTGCAAAATTTGGTAAAAATTCTCAATTTCTTTCTCTTTGACTCTGGATGTAGGAGCATATATTTGAATAATAGTCATGTTAACTGGTCTTCGTTGTATGCGTATGGAAATTATCTTATCACTCACAACATTTAGACTGGCTCATAAAATAGAACATGTCACTTCAACACTGTGCTCCTTTGAAAAATAATCTTTTTAAAAAAATAAACATAAAGTTATTTATTCACAGTCATTTATCTAGGAAACTCCAGCTGAAAAATCACCTTTATGAGACCAAACGGTCAAGAGTCGCTCGAAAACCAGGAAGGAAGGTTAGGAAGAAGGGAAATGAGAGCGCTGGAGACAGAACAAGCTAACGGAAATAACGGGAGAGACTATGGGGTGGGGGTGGAGGGGGTGGGGAAGCACCAGTGTCACTGAGAATCTGTACAGAAAACTTAAAATGAGAGCCATGTTTGCTGTGTGAACTATCACTGAAAACACGATAAAATCATATTTGAAAAGACAGAACAGCAATTAGTATCAATCACGTCTCCATATGCCAAGCAAACCACTCCTCGTCGGACGAGCAGCCAGCACTGTGGGATTTGCAGCTCCCAGAATAGACCAGGAACTTCCAGAAAAAACGGACAAGCCTGTCCTGGAGGAAACACACCTGGAATGCTCCTTCTAGGCGAGGATGTTGAGACTTCATCTCACATATTTCAGATAAGTTATCAAGAGGAGCCTGTCCTTGGAGGAGGGCATCGGGCCTGGACAAGCAGAGGGTCACTGAGAAGAGGAAGGCCCTCAAGGAGGTGGCGGACACAGTGACAGCAACAACGGGCTCACGGTAGAACAGAGAGTGCGAGGGTGGCGTGGGCCCACGTGGGGTTCCGTCCACTCGTCCACGGGGTCATTATGAGTTAGGACCGACTCGATGGTCCCAGAAGCCCTGTGGATGTGGACGTTTGAGTGTATACACATCTCTCTCCCGGGGTCAGAAGAGGACTCCTTACCCTTGCGAGTGACCAGACACTCCACAGCCCACCATCGTCCGCAGGAAGACGAACCAGATGTAGGAGGGCGAGAAGGAGGTGAGCAAGGAGAAGTAGGCGCCCCACAGGAACGAGATGAACAGAATCTGCAGGGAGGGAAGAGGACTTAGTAATGGACCTGTGACAGCGTGGAGACAGGGCGGCCTAACGGTGGAAGGTGTCTGCACGGCACCTACTGTGCGCGTACAAAACCCCACATACACAACCCGCCGCTGGAGAGCAGATCCCAACTCCAGGTGACCCCCCCACTGGGTTTCGCAGGCTGCTAATATCTGTGTCTATGGAGTGGCTGTTGGGAGCACACCAAGCCTCTCCTGCCCCATTCTAAGATGTTGGGAATTCTCCAAGTACTGTGTTGGGATGAATATAAAGAGGTCCTCTAACATACCTGCTTTCCACTTCTAAATGTAACAAAAATAACACAAATTCACATTAACAAATTTTTAAAATATCCAGAAAGTATAAAGAGGAAAACAGAAATCACCCTCTGTCATAGAAGTCATTACTGTTGAGTGGATTCCAACTCCTGACCCTGGAGGCCAGAGCAGAGCTACCCATTGGGTTCCAAGGCTGCAAGACTTTATGGAAGCTAGCTGCCACATTTTTCTTCTGAGGAGCAGCTGGTGGGTTTGAACAACCAACCTTTTGGTTAGCAGGCAAGAAATTAACCACTGCATTACCACGGTGCCTTTCTTCAATCTGATAACCCGAAAGAAACTGTTGACACCATTTTATTCTTTTTTTGTGTTTGCAAGCATTGTTTTTTTAAAAAAATTTTTTTATTTCTTATTTGTGTGTGTGTGTGTGTGTGTGTACCATCAAATCAAATATGACTGGTACAGGAGGAGGTTGCCACTCCTTCTCCAGCAGAGCATCTGGTGGATTTGAACCTCGTACCTCTGGGATTGCGGAAGAAAAGCATCTTTTTAACAGTTGCAAAATATTTCCAAGCAAAGATGTACTGTGATGTGTTGGACCATTCCCCTATTGCAGAACTCAGAGGTTTCTTTTTCTGTCACTTTTAGAATAAACTGTAGCACAGTGGCTGCTACCAGAAAGGTCAGAGGTTCAAGCCCACCCTCGGGTCTGCAGGAGGAAGGGTCTACAGTCTATTCCCATGCAGACAGTTTAGGAGATCAGCTCGGGCAGTCCTCTGGCTACTGGTCACAGTGAACATCTCAGCACATGAACTTGTGGCCACTCTGATGAGCCTATTAAACTAGATTTCTAGACAGCAAAGTTCAGTTAGGAGAAGGGATCTTTTCAAGGCTCTTGATTCATGCAGTCTCTGGACATCACGGGTGGCTTGCCCATGATTATTCACTGAAAGGTTGTAGGTTCAAATCCACAGTGATATCACAGAACTGTCTGGTAATCTACTTCTAAAACATCAGTAACTGAAAACCGTGTGTGAACGTCCATGACCCGAAGCCAGAAGAATTAGATGGTGCCCAGCTGCCACCACTGACCACTCTGAAAGGCCAGAAGGTCCTGGATAATGGAGGAAAATGTGGAACAGAACTCAAAATCAGAAAAATGGCCAGATGTATGATTCTGATAGAGGCTGGTAGGTCCCCTGAGACTATGAGCCTTGGCCACGCTTTGGACCTGGAGCAAAATTCACACACACACACACACACACACACACACCCTGCTCAACTTTCAGACCAACCATAAACAGTCTATACGGTGGTCAATTACACTCCCTCCTTAGAATAAGTAGCCACATAAGGGGAAATGGTGCGTTTTCCCGGAGATAAAGCCCAGAAAGCAAGAAAGAAGGGATAAAAGGAGTCCTGGAAATCAGAACTGCAAGAAGGAAGTGAGAAAAAGGCCTAAGTCGTGAGTGCTATAATGAAAGTCATAAACCAGAATGTGTATGAATGGTTAAATGGAAAATCAATCTGCTTTGTAAACTTTTATTCAAATCACAGTTTTAGAGATCAAGTAACATAACTGAACACAAAACAAAAAGTATCCGACCTGAGCTTTAGCTCTGATCCACATGAGAGCTGTCGCAAGTTGGAACTGTCTCTGTGGCCGCATGATTTGGGCTTTTATTGCATGGCCAACTCGATGATCAGAGACACCCCAGTGATAGTATATGAGTTCACAGAAGTGCCCAGCCCCTTGGGGCCTGAGCCTTTAGGCGGAGAAAACCACCCCTCGTGGGCTTGATATTCAAAATGCATATCATAAGGAAGAAGCTAGTTCGCTGTGTCACTTTGGTCATTTTCCAAGGCCTCTTAACTATTTGTGTTGTTTCTGTTATAAAATCCCCAGTTATGGTTTTGGCTTGTTTTTCTGGGAAATATTTGTGTTTTCGTATTAATTTGGAAGCATTCATGGCAGTCGTTTTAAGCACTTTAAAGATCAAGGCATTTCTAGTAATGTTTTCATTTGCCGCCTCTGTCTCGTTAGGAGACTGTGATGTTCATGGAGGTGGCAGCACAGCCTTGATTCTCAGTGTGATGTAAGCATCCTGTGAACTGCAAACCCAAATCTCGGGCTCAGTATGATTGCACAAAGGGTAAGTCTCAGGGGCGTGGCTGGCACTGAATGTATGTTTGGAATCTTGGACAAAGCCTGAGAGATCCCCACCCCCCAGTCCTTCACCGGGCTATCTGGCTTATGACCTCCACGCTTAAGCTGTACTTGCAGACTTTGGATTTATCTGACCCTTAAGCCAGCTGCCTGTGGCTCTGCTCCCTGCTGTCCCCCCTTGAACAGACTGATGAGCCCCTGAAGCCAGCAACCCTGTCTGCCCAGGCACCTCTCTCTTGAGGTCTGACCCACAGGCCAGGGACTGCTAGATGCAATCAGGTGAGCCACTTCCTTGACATAATATCTATATGCACACACATCATTGCGTGTGTGTGTGTGTGTGTGTGTGTGTGTGTGTGTGTGTGTGTGATGTTGTAGCTGCTGTTGTGTCCCATCAAGTCAGAACCAACCCAGAGCTGACCCACCAGCGGGTTTTCAGAGGCAGTTAATCTCATGGGAGGAGATTGCCCATTTTTCTCCCGAAGAAGAGCTGGTGGATTTGAACTGTATGCCTTGGGGATTGCAGCGCAGTTTCTTACCACTAGGCCACCAGAACTCCCTATATGAATAATTGGCTGCAGAGGGTCAAGGACTGCAGTCTACAATATGGATTGAGGCTCAATGTCAGGAAGACAAAGATTCTCACCATTGGACCAATTGGCAGCATCAGGATGGATGGTGAAGAGATTGAGATTGTATACAGCTTTAGTTTGCTTGGCTCCACAGTCAACAGTCTTGGCACCAGCAGCCAGGAAATTAAAAGGCGCATTGCCATGGGAAAGTCTGCTGTTAGGGACCTCTCTAAAGTACTGAAGAGCAATGGTGTCTCTCTGGAGACTAAGGTGCATTTGATACAGGCCATGGTCTTCACAATCACTTGTTATGCATCAGAGAGTTGGACAATGACCAAGGAGGATAGAAGGAGAATTGATGCCTTTGAGATGTGGTGCTGGAGAAGAGTATTGAGAATACCATGGACTGCTAGGAAAACAAACAGATTTGTCCTGGAGAGGGTTAAACCGGGTGGCTCCTTGGAAGCAAGGATTCTGAGGTTCCGTCTAACATACTTTGGACATGTTGTGAGGAGAGACCGGTCCTTGGAGAGGGACATCATGCTTGGGAGGATGGAGGGACGGAGCAGGAGGGGAAGGCCCTCTATGAGGTGGATTGATTCAGTGACTCGGGTAATCGGGATGGGAGTGTCAGAGACAGTGCGATTGGCACAGGACAGAGCAGAGTTTAGGGCTGTTGTACATAGGGTCGCTATGAGTCGCAAGCGACTAGATGGCACATAACAACAACAACATATGCTTTGATATCTAATGTGAGTAGTTGTGTGAGTTCAAAACCGTAGCTTAAAAAAAAAAACAAAAAAAAACAAAAAAAAAACCGTAGCTTAAAACTTTAACAAAGTTAATGGACCCGCAGTTGCTTATGGGTGGAGTAGTGAACTTCTGCCTCATCTGTTTTGACTCAGAGTGACCTGTGTGTGTGGAGTATTTAGAAGCAGTTGGCCAGGCCTGTCCTCCAAGGCTCCTCTGGGTGGGTCTGAACTGCCCACCCCTGGACTGTCTGTTGAGCAGGTAACCATTTGTGCCCTAGCAAATTGCTGTTGTCACAGAAGCACTGGGAGTGTGTCAGCAGAGCAGTCTGAAAACGGAGCCTGGGCTCCAGGCTGAAGTCTTGCAGACTCTGGACTCCACGTTGGACCATGACGCAGCCTTCCTACCAGTGTTTCCTGTCACGTGATGCAGTGCTTTACAGGAGCATTCCTTTGTTCTGAGGTCGGGCAGGTGAGGGGGTATCTCACAGCCCATCCCCAGAAGGCGTTTCCACTATGGAAGACGTGATAAGTTTTACCCGAAGGGTCATTATAAGTGTGCAGAATTATTGAGAAATCTTTATAATGGGCCGCTAGAAACAGAACTGATTGAGAAAGCAATTTAATAGGTTACCCCCGCAGCCCTCATCCCTCATCTCTTGGCACTATCCTGTGACAAACCCCAAAGCAAGTACTCTTACATATCCTTGTTGTTGTGATTGTTATGTGCCATCGAGTTGCTTGCGACTCATAGCGACCCTGTGTACAACAGCCCTAAATGCCGCTCTATCCTGTGCCAATCTCACCGTCTCATACACACTCATTCTCACCACTCTACGCACAGAATCCTTAACCAATCACAAAAGGAGCTATGGTGGCTTAGTAGTAACGAGTTGTGATACCAGTCCAAAGGTTCAAATCCACCAGGTGCCCTGCAGTAAAAAGAAAGGCAATATCCTGCCGTGTGACTTACTGTCTCTGAAAAACCCACCGGAGGGTCAACTACGAGTTGGTTCCCACTGAAGGGTATACAACAACAATCACAAAATCCCAGTCAATGGTGTCCCCTCCCCCCCGCTAAGTCCCAGTGCTGAGATGCCCCTTGTTTGACCTTCTCAGCGGGCATTCAGACAACTAGGATTCTGTAACCTTTAGTTCTCGCGCTGATAGCACGTAAATGCCTTCTTCCTCATTCTACGAAGAAGCCAAAGTCTCCACTCTGTGAGTGTGCGTGCAGACTAACTCCACTTCTACTTCAAGTCGACTCCTGGTTACTAGTCCATGACACCATGCTCTAATTTCACATCTGTGCATGTGCCTCACCCTGCACAACTAGACTGCTGGGTTCAGGTGAGGGGACAAGGACCTCGGGAAGGAACGAGACAGCAAGAAGACAAACCTAGAATGCAGAAGGCCACATCGGAGGGCATTCTCACACACACAGACACACATACTGTCCACTCAGATAGCATGCGGAAGTGTCTCAGCAGAAACAATGATTTTACTACAAAAGATCCTAGTCGAGACCTACCTTCCAGCGACCGTACCTGTCCGCCAGGAGCCCAAAGAGGATGCTGAACACCATGTAGCCAAAAAACACCATCTAGGGGAGAGGAGGGGGCGGATATTATTCTCTAAGCAAAGCATTCCTAACAAGTCCATTTACAAAGAGCGTTCATTCCTCTTACCCACATGTACACTGGCAATGTATGAAGAGCGGGAGTTAAAGACTGGGGGCCTCTGGACCCCTTTCCTCTGGCTTCTGTTAAAACCTTCGGGATGTCAGAGCTGAGGATTAAGAGGCTTCTTGCTATTGCCACACCTCTGTGCTGCTGCCTCCAGGTGTCCACAGGCGTCTGAGAGCAGGGAACTCCTCCCTCAGACTCAGAAGGATGGCTTTGCTCTCTCCACTCACATGGATAATTGTGAATTTCCATTTTGCTTTAAAAGCAAAAATTCATTACCGACACAATTGAGGCCACTGAAGCCATCTCCCTTCATATTGTTACATATAAATAGAAACTTCAACCAAGTTGAATCACGCATGAGAACTCTGCAAACAGCAAATATCCCACTTCCTCTGAGGGTTTCTTATTTTCATCCATCCTTTTCCATGTAAACCCTGTAACGAGCCCACTTATACTTCTTACCTTTTAATTGTGACTTGAGGGAAAGTTTACAGAGCAAATTGGCTTTCCATTTGACAGTCTATGTACGTACTGTTTGAGGGCGTTGATTACAGCCCCCATATTCCATTCAACAGTCTATACATATTTTGTTGCAGGACCTTGATTACATGCCCCACACTGTAACAGCATACTTCCTGCTCCTTCCCTGTGATTCTCATTTCCATCCATCCTTCTTCTCTATCCTCTCCTACTCTCTGGACTTATCCCTGGTCAAGTACAACCCTTTTGACCTTGTAACATTGATTATTCTAAGGAGTCTATGTCTCTTGGTGTTGTTGACTAACTTACTTGATGAGTGGACTCCAACTCACAGGCAGGCCATGGACAGCAGACGGAAGCTTTGCTCCAGCCTGCATGATCCTCACAGTTCCCCGCCTTACGGCCGTGGTTGCTGTCTCTACAATCCTTATAGGCGAGTCCATCTAGTTCATCATACGGTTGGAAGCTGAGTCACAGGGGTTATTTCAGTTCCAGGATCAAGGGGTTCGAAGGATTATAGTTTCTGGGGGTAACACCAGTATCTACCAGACCAGCAAACCTGATCTATTTTCTATGGTTTTGAATTTTGGTCCACTTTTTTATCCCGCTCTATCAGGAACCTTCAAGTGTAGCCCCGTTTAGAGCGTGGTAGCTGGTCACCATCCAGTGCTCCTGGTCTCCAAGTCATGACAACTGAAATTCACGTAATCCTTTGGTCCTTTAGACTAATAGCCTTCAATTTTATTCACTCTGGACTAATCATCTTTGATTTCTTTCACTCTCCTTCGTCTCAGTCAAGGATAAAACAAGAGTTCCACCTTAGATGGCCCCCAGCAAGGTAAATACTATTATTTACACATTCTAGCATCATTATCAAGACTACCCACCGACCTGCAAGATTGACAGGTAAGAGGAACAGGTTTGGGTGGGTGGATGAGAAGATGTTCACGGTCACGTAGGTCTTGTAGACACTACTTCCATGCGCCTGTCTAGATCGACGAGAAATCTCACAGCTCATTACTGTCAGGTTGGACTCGACTCACAGCTGACCCTCCAGAGATGTTTCCAAGGTTGTAAATCACAGGAAAAGACAGTCCTCTTTCTCCTGAGGAGTCACTGGTCCATTCAGACTGATGGAGAAGCACCAGCTTTGAGTTCTCAACACAACTCCCAACAGGCTAGGCCCCAGAGCTCCCCTGTAAATAGCGCCCAGTGCATAGTAGGGCAGAAGGCCAAGATACGGCACCATGCTAGCCATAACCAAACACCATGAAGAAAGAGTCAGTGGACCTGGGAGCTCAAGACCACTGTGGAGTGGACGAGATGTCAAGGTCAACTGGTATAACACGGTCCGTGCACATTGTTCTCCATTCTGCTTTCTTGTTTTTACAATAGAGTGTCCATCCTGATAAAATTCAAGGTCCAATTAGAACGCCAGGGCCCCAGCTAGCACAGTGGTTTGCACTTGACTATTGACCTAAAAATTGGTGGTTTGAATCACACAGTTGTACCCCATCAAGCCCTGGTAATTTGTGTCTGCCTTTGGCTTTTGTGCATAGCCAAGACCCTAAGAAGCAGTTCTCTGTTAACACCGGGGTTGAAACAACTTAAACAACAGTGGGTTCACCACCTGTTTATAATTACTGTTTTTCCAATGTCCTGTCACCTTCCGGGACCCGCTGGGCAGCAGCAGTGAGCTGTAACCCAATGTCTTCACCCACAGCTGTTTCTGCCTTCACACAGTTCCGGCGAGTTCCTGATGATTCCAGGAGATTCATGGAAAAATGCTTGCTTGTGCTCTTCCAACAAAAAAGCTCTTCCTTTCTCACCATCCACTTTGTTTCCTCTTCCTTTCCTCGCAAGTCTCACCAACAGGGAGCTCACTGCCTTCAAGTCAGTTCGGATGTGTGGCCCTTCCTTATGTGGGCCCTCCCTCCCGTGTGGCCCTCCCTCGGGCTTCCGAAGCTGTAAACCACGACCAAGGCAGTGCCTTGTCTTTCTCTCATGCAGCACCTGATGGATTTGAACTGCTAACATTTCAGTCAGCACCTCAACAGGTAAAAACACACTGGGCTCCAAGCCTCCCATCTGCACTACTAAGGAGCAGTGTGGTTGTATTTTTTACAGGACCAGTTTGTGCATCTGGTAGCCTTTGCTATTGTTGTGTACTATCGAGTCGGAACCGACCCATAGCTGGCCCTCTGGCAGGTTTTAGGAGACAGTTAATTGTCCAGGAGGTGATTGTCTATCTTTCTCCTTCAAAGCAACTGGTAGATTTGAACTTCATGCCTTTGAGATTATAGAACAGCTTCTTACCACTAGGCCATGAGAGCTCCCTGGTAGCCCATGAAGTACAGTCCGTATACTTCAACACCATAATGCAAATGCACTGACTCATCTTTGATTTTCCTTAACCATTGCCCTTGACTCATCTTTGATTTTCCTTAACCATTGTCCTTGACCATGGATGGGAGCCAGTTGAAACCTATAGGTTGAGTCTGGGACTTTAGTCTTTTAGGTGAAGATTCCCAGAGGCACGTTCTGTCACCACTTCCCAGCTGGCGTCCAGCCCTCCAGTCTCATCACCTCCAGGTCTCTAAGAGCTCCCAGAAACAACAGAACCTGTGAGTTAGGGGACCACATCCCTGTTTGCTCTCACTGGGCGGAGAGGAGGAGAGGAGGCAGGAGGGGTGGAAGGGGAGCAGGAGAGGAGGGACCCTGGAAGGAGGAGCAGGGGAGTACTACCATCTCCTCCCCCACCAGCTGGGCCCTCACAGCCCAGGAATCTCACTCACCGTGGTCACCAAGGCCACCTGCCAGTTCTCCAGTTGCCACTCACAGCGGATGACAGGCGACACCACAGCTATCAGCATGATCTCCATGGCCTCAGCAACCTGAGAGGGGCACAGGGCAGTGTCTAGGGGCTGGCTTGTCATCACACCTCCCTGTCCTCCGTGGCCAGCTGTATGCACACCTATGTGTCCACAGGCCTCAAGGTGGCGCTGGTGCATAGGCGCTTGAATACTAACCCAGAGGTTGACCAGGACATCAGAGGTGCTGCAGGAAGGCTGGGCAACCAGCTTCTGTGACGATTACAACTCAACTCATCGCCCTGGAATCAGAACTGATTCACAGCTGACCCTCCAGGGCTTTTGGAGGCTGTAAATCTCACCAGAGGAGACTGGCCATCTTTCTCCCGAGGAGGAGCGGGTGGATTCAAATGTCCTGACTTTGGGTTGGCAGAAGAAAGTCCTGGAAGACCTCAGAAGTCCTGGCCATGGAGGGCAGGCTGCTGTTGGGCGGCAAGGATGCTATTCCATACATCCTAGTCTTGGGGGTCTGGAAACCTCCAGATGCTCCCTTCTTTTCCCTTGTGTGTGAGAGACATGGGGGAAGGAGAAAGGTCTAGAAAAGGCCCTACCCCAGGGGTGGGTTAGGAAAAATGGAAACACCAGAGGCCATTTCTCAACATCCAGTGACAACAGACAGCCTCCACGGCCTGTGCATCTGGAGGTGGACACGCGGGATGGCCTGCGTCTGAGGACAGCCAGTGCAGATTACCATCTAGTGGAAAGGCGTGGACCTGCACCCTCTTTCAAGTCTGGATGCAGTTTCAGAGAGAACTTTTGTGTGGAGTGGTTTGGTTGACTTGGGAAGGTTAAAGAAATTCTACTCTATTTTTCACCCACTGAAACATTATCATAGATGAAAAGACAAGGCTCAAATATATTTGAAAGAAAGAGTCGTTCTAGAACAGAGGGGTTTTCCTCATTACTGTTGAGTCCCAGTTCTGACCCGCAGTGACCCGCCATCGAGTTCCTGAGGCTGCAGGTCTTCCGGGGAGGAGCCTGGCCAGCCTGCCCCTGGGAGCAGCTGGGGGCCTCCAAATGTGACCTTCTGGTTACCAGCCTGACACATAATCACACGCGATGTCATTTCTCTGTTAACCAGAAGGGTCTGTTGACTATTTGTCCTAGGTGGCCGATTCTTGGGAGCTTTTGTGGCCTAGTGGTGAGGGGCTGTGCTGTCAACCCAAAGGCAGGTGGTTCAAATCTACCAGCTGCTAAAAGGGAGAAAGACGGGCAATCTCCTCGCACTGGATTTACAGCCTCCGGAAACCTGCTGGCGGGTAAGGGTTCTGGATTCGCTAGCAGTGAGTCGGGGGCTTTTCTGCTCCATTATGTCATTGCATGTCCCAGTGCTGGATTCTTGTGCACTGTCACACCAGCTGTAAGTGAGGACCAGCAGCGGTTTTGTCCCTGTGTGTCACCACTGTTGGGGACAGCCCTGCAATTGAACTGTCCCTCTTCTTTGTACAAAGCATTGTTGGGCACCATCTGGTCAACTGGACCTCAGTGATCGCATGTGACAAAGCCCAGCTGTCCAGTTTCTTGGACCGTAATCCTTATGGAAGCGAATTACCAGAGTAGGCTCTGGATTCAAACTGCTGACCTTCTGGCTAGCACCCAAGTGCTTAACCATGGCACCACCAGGGCTCCACTTTGACTCAGAATAGCAGACAGTAAACAGCAAACCTTCACAGGAGGCTCCGAGAGGACCAATGGACGACCAGGCGATTCCTGTGTCCGGGAGGATGGCGGCCACTGTCTGCAGCGCACACGAGCATGTTCCAGGCACCACCGTCCCCCCTCCTCCCACCACCTTCACTTCGACTCCCTATATGAATATGGAATTCCTCGAGTCACAGGTGTGCATTTGCTACCAAAGATTAATTTGGAGTGACCCACTTCACTGTCTTTCCTACGGCACCCTCTCCTGGACGGACCCCCAGGAATGAAATCTGGAACAAACACTGTGTCCAGCAGTGTGATTCACTTTGGGTGGGACGTGAACTGGAAGACCACTCACTCCGGTGCTGCCCATGATGAGAAACAGGGCGATGTGGAAACGTCCAAAGCCGATGGTCTCCACGGCGTCCTCCACGGTGAAGGTCTTGGTCTCTGACAAGGACAGGGAATAGAGGAGGTGCAGGTCTCGATCTCTGACCAAGAGGAAAGGGGGTGGCTGTGAAGGTTAAGGAAAAGGATGGGAGTGTGTGGGAGAGAAGCTCGTAGGATGAGGCGGAATGGAGGGTGTTGGGAGGTCAGTTCGTTATTCTCAAAAATAACAATAGGGAGGGGATACTGGCACGTTCACGTGCTCCCACCTTTGGGCTGGGGCTCGGGGGCCGCCAGGCTCAGCTTTCGCAGGCTGATGATGGTAACGGGCTCCGGCCGCTTGGCTTCCATCTTCTCCCACCCAGCTTCCTGGTGGCAAGAGAGGGAGGGAGCGAAGGTCCCCGAGTGCACATTCCCGGAGAGAGCACACTTTCACCCAGCCTGTAGGAGAGTCTCGCTGAACATGTTACAAAGGGAATTAATTGGGGGAGAAGGAAAGAGGAAAAGGAGTGAATGAAAACCCATCCTTCCTGTAAACTTTCACTAGAACCACAGTAAATCTTGTTAAAAGGAACTGAAAAGACAGGCATTTGGCGTGTGTCAGGAGAGCAGTGTGTGAACGGAGCTGACTCCGTGCTCAGGTCTGGGATCCACGCTGGCTTGTTTTGTTCTAGCAGCGGCTCCGTAGCTGGAAGTGGTTCCTGACCTGACCTGGAGCTGACAGGAGCCTTCCTTTGCCCTGAGGTCAGGCAGGGTGGGATCTCACAGCCCTGGGGGGCTCTCCAGTGCTCAACCCGTACGCACAGGGGCATTATTGCTGCATAGCATTATCGAGAAATCTTCCTAACAGGCCACCAGAAACAGACGTGATGGAGAGAGCAGAGGTAGCTCGCCCTGGCATTGACTTGTGACCATACTGTGATAAATGGAAGAGCTAACCCAGCACTTCAACTGGTCAATCCTGACTCAGGGGGCTGTATGACAGAAGACTGCTACGGCTTTCTCCTGCAGAGCAGATGGTGGGTTCAAACCACCAACCTTTCCATTAGCAGCTGAGAATGACCGGACCAGCAGAGTGGCTGAACAGAGGAGCTCGCCCACCATCTCACCCCACACGTGACACTCCCTCTCCCCACTAAGTCCTCGACCTTAGACCTCCTGACTGCCACACCTCGGTGTCTTTCAGCCAGTTCTGACTTTGTGACTCTGATTCCCGCTCAAGTTGCACAGAATGCCGACGTCTTCCCATCCTGACTGTTTCTGCACGCTCATTAAATGTTACTTCCCTTCTACAGAGCGTGGGTTTTCCAGGACACCTTCTGCAAGCACTGGGCGAAGCTTCTATGAATTAACTCCCTCAATCCCGCAACAACCCTGGAAGCAGAGTACTATTACACCCATTTTAAAGATAAAGAAACTGAGGTGCAAGAGACCAAAGCTAAACCCAGTGCTGGAGCATGAATGCTCCACGCAGGGACATTCTAGGGCAGAGTAGAACCACCCTGTAAAGCTGTTGAGGCTGTAAATCTTTATAGCAGCAGACAGCTTCATCTTTTTCCCCACAGAGCAACTCGTGGATTCAAACTGATGACTTTTCAGTTAGCAGTCCCATGCTTAATCCAAGGTGCCACTTAACTTTGCTCCTTAACCCTTTGTTCATCAGAAATCACAAGGCCAAGAATATTTATAAAACGTATACATGTGTTTTCCTTTACAATTCTGTCATGGGTTGAATTGCATCTCCCCAGAATACATGTATACAATGATTTAATGTGGATGCTATATTCCATTATCCTCCATAATCTGTTAAACAAATAGCTGCAGGAATTAGAGTGCATTGTAACACTCCCTAATCCCAACACAGCCCTGATTGTATGTAAGGGGAGTTCTCCTAGGATGTGCCCTTTAATATAGTTTATTTCTCTCAAGATGAAAGGAGAAGAAAGTGAGGCGAGGTGACTGGAGTGTATCAGTATTACCAAGAAACAGAGAGTGCAACCTTTTTGGACCTCAGTCCTTGTGCAATGGAGCTGGTTGACTGGGAAAAAAACCAGAACACGTGGAGGTCTCCAGGGACACACCAGGAGCACAGAGACTGAAGGACCTTCCTCCTCCTCAAGCAACACAGAGAGGGGCCTCTCTTTAGGGCTGAATCTTGAGTTCAGACTACCAATTTCCTAAACTTTTAGAGTCCTCTACTTGTAGCATTTCTGATACAGCATCATTAGATACAAAGGCAACCTTTGTTTTTCTCTCATGAACTTTAAGACAGTTGTATAAAGCAGTAACTATTAATCTGTGACCTCTCCAAAGTACTGAAGAGCAATGGTGTATCTCTGGAGACTAAGGTGTGTTTGATACAGGCCATGATCTTCACAATCACTTGTTATGCATCAGAGAGTTGGACAATGACCATGGAGGATAGAAGGAGAATTGATGCCTTTGAGCTGTGGTGCTGGAGAAGAGTATTGAGAATACCATGGACTGCTAGGAAAATAAACAGATTCGTCCTAGAAAGGGTTAAACTGGGTGGCTCCTTGGAGGCAAGGATTCTGAGGCTCCATCTAACATACTTTGGACATGTTGCGAGGAGAGACCGATCCTTGGAGAAGGACATCATGCTTGGGAGGGTGGAGGGACAGCATGGGAGAAGAAGGCCCTCTATGAGGTGGATTGATTCAGTGACTGGGATAATTGGGATGGGAGTGTCAGAGACAGTGTGATTGGCACAGGACAGAGCGGAGTTTAGGGCTGTTGTACATAGAGTCGCTATGAGTCACAAGCGACTCGCCGGCACATAACAACAACAACAAACAGCCACACAGTGCATAAAGCTACAATTCATGACAGTAACAGCCCCAAGAAGGGGCTGAGTTATGAGGATGAAGGTTTCTGTACATTGTTAAAACTGAAGTAGCATTAATGTGAACTAGAGTAAGACGTTTATTGCAATCTCAATGGAAATCACTAAGAAAATACCTCCAACACATACAGTAAGAAAAATGACAAGGGAATGAAAATGAACCATCAGAAACGATCTAACACGAAAGACAGACAGATCGGCTAATGGTGGGTATAGTTCAATAGTGAATAATATTATTATAAAACAGTTCGCACTATCCCCTGTTTATTAAAAAAAATACCGGATTTACTCGAATAACTAAAAATGCTGTGGAGACAACTGAGATTTAAGAAAATTGCACACAAGCTGACCTTTCAATTTTTGATGTTCCGTTTACCTGATCTTTCAAATGAAGATAACACTATATGTGCAGGACTGTTGAGGATTAAAAAGAATCTATTTAAAACAATTATCACAGTGTCATGCAAATAACAGGTAGCCAGCCAACAGTAATTAGTAAGTTTAGTCTTGGCTTTCTGCACTGAGGAGCATTTAATTAAATCTTTAAATTCTCATAAATTCAAAAAAAAAAATTCTCATAAATTCATTAGCCATTTCTAAAGCAGTGTGACCTTTAGAATTTTATCTCTGGCCTTAGATTATTTGAAGCTCAATTCACATACAGTCAAATTCTCCCTTTTTAATGTATAGCTCTGAGTTTTAAAAATGTTTGCATACAGTCATACAACATCCATCACATGTCAGATAGAGAACCCATCAACCCAGAAAACTCACACTTACGTATTCCTCTCCTCTTCCAGTTCCTGTTTTCTGCCACTGGTTTTAACCTTTTCTAGGGTATTATGCAGACTTAGAGGCTGGATTCCTTGATTTCTCATCATCTGTATGTTGTGTGTATGAGAATAGGTTTCACTCATTTGGGGTAAACATCCCAGGAGACAGATGTTTGGGTTTTATGTTAATTGCATGTCTAACTTGACCAAAAAAGGTTATAAACTGTTTTCCAAAATGATTGCACTGTCTTGTGTACCCAGCAAGAAGTACTTTCTTCTCTTTTTTTGAAAATACCTATTAAAGTTTTTGCTTATTTGGAAAAAACAAAATGGGAATGATTGTATAAAACACAGTATAAATGAAGGATAGTGTGAAACACAGTGTATACGAACTTTGTAAGCAAACCAATATAGAACTTAAAAAACCTACATTTAAAAAAAAGACATCATTCTACCTATCAATATTAATGAAACATAAATGTATCCAACTCTTCAAATGGTAACAGAAACTGGGAGAATGACGGGTAACAGAAACTGGGAGAATGACGGGTTTCTGGGGATTTTGCTTTTTGGTTTGCTTTTGAAAGATGTAACTTTTTAATGATTTCAAAAGACACATTTTAGATTCAAATAGGTCCAAAGTGTGAAGATGGGCAAGGGCCTGCAGTGGCTGTATTAATATCAACGAGTCAGTCATGTTCAAGCAAGGTGTTGTTCAGCTTCCAAATGTATGGTTTTTTCTCCTTTATCATCCTATTATTAATTTCTAATTTTTGTGGCATTATGGTCTGATAAGACGGTTTGTATTATTTCTATGTTTTTGAATCTACTGATGCTTGCCTTGTGACCTAGAATGTGATCTATTCTAGAGAATGTTCCATGCACTTTGGAGAAGAAGGTATA
>NW_006399805.1:8998088-9016187 GCF_000299155.1 Elephantulus edwardii
GGGGGAAGGGGAGGAAAGCAAGGGACTAGAGGGTAAGGAGCGCAGGGCTTGGAGACTATCACCAAGATGTGGGGGCGGGGCTTGGGCACTGCTGGGGGTTTATGCAGCAGTACCCTGTGTGTTAAGGGTCACACAGGTGTGGGTTTCAGGGGGGTCACACAGTGTCAGGTAGTCTTCATTCCTCTGGGGTCTCACAGTCTTCGCTCCTCTGGAGTTCCACGGTAGGTGGCTGGCTGTTGTTCTTCCCGGCCCCTCTCGTGGTGGAACCCGGCGGCGTTCTCCCATCTGGCAGCGGTGTTCTCACGCTGCGTCGCTCTCAATATCAACGAGTCAGATTGTAGGACCACTTGATGACTACAATGCTAATATTCTTCAATTTGTTATCGATTCTACTCCAAGATGTATACTCAAGAGAGATAAAAAATCTGTGTCTATTTGGAGAAATTTGTACATGATGATTCATAGACGTATTATTCATAATAGGCAAAGAATGAAAATAACCAAAATGTCCATCAATTGGCTAACAGAAAAACAAAATATGGGCTATTCTTCAAGCACAACACCATCCAGTCTTAAAAAGAAATATAGTTCTCACGAGTGTTGCAACATGCATAAGCCTTGAAAACAATGTGTTAAGGGAAAGAAGCTATTCACAAAGACAACGTGATGAATTTATACCTATTTAAATATAGGTTATATCTCAATTTTTTAAAAAGGAAAGGAAAAATGAGGAAGGTAAGCCCTGGCAAAGGCATAGAACCAGAAGTTATAGAGAATAAAATAGTTTGGGGGGGACACACACTTTTCTCCCCAACTAGCTTCCTTTTTGTCTCAGCTTCGAAGATGATGATTAGTAACATGTTGGATGAGTCCTTATCTCTCCTGCCACTCCAGTTTTATGACTTCTGATAACCACCTATGTTTTATGATTTTCACAAACATAAAGGGTTAGAGAGGGCAATAAAACAATTTCTAGCAGCAGTCTCCTCGATGTTTAAACTCTGGCAAGAAGACAAAGCCAGAAAATAGAAAATTACCATTAAGCAGAGTAAGTTTTCCTTGACACAGCATGAATTTTAGCCTGATTGGTTTCTCCCTGGCTCACAAATATCCGGCATTCTTCCCTTCTCTTATCAGCAAAGATAAGGATGCCTGGAAATAAGCTATTAAATGCAACACTTCTGCTTCACAGTTTCTCCAAGTTAAAGTTGATCCCCTTAAGGACAAGTCGTATCTGTGAGTTGCATTTTGTTGTGTGGTGTGTTCCCCCACCCCCACCCCCGCCTTGACTAAAAGAGGGATTTATGATCCTGTTTCTGCAATGAACAAAAATATAGCATGAATTTAGACAATTAAAAAATGAATGATTTTTCACCATAACCTTGAACCTTTAGGGAAAAAATATGCTACCTTAGCATTTAACATGTGGTCCCAGAGAGCAATATTTTCATGGTGGTAAAATAAAATATGCGAGCTTCCTAGCAGCCTGACAGTTGTTAATTCTGCCTCTTGGTTATACAAGGTCTTCAACGACAGGAGTTCTTCAGTGGCTGGGAGTTAGGGACCGTGGCACTGAGGGGAAAGGAGGTCGTCAGGATTCGTCATTCACTTGTAAAGGACTTACATTCCAAGTCATTAAAGCCACTCAAATCTCAGGCCAAAATTAGTTAACAGATGCAGAAAACATTTTCTTAATCTATATACACGAGTCTTGGAGAGGGTGAGAGCAAGTTTCTCCTTGGAGGCGAGGATTTTGAAGCTCCATCTCTCATACTCTGGGCACATGGCCAGGAGGGACTGATCCTTGGAGAAAAACATCATGCTAAAAAAACCCAAAAAATAACAACAAAAAAAAAACCCCAAAGAGAGGAAGACCACGGATGTAATGGGTTGGTACAGTAACTAGGGCAATGTGGGAAGTGTATCGGAACTGGCGAGACTGGCTCAGGACAGGGGTGTCTTCAGAGCTGCTGTACATAGAGTCACAGGCAACTTGACTTGACATCACAAAACAACAACTATAACTTTTGTTTGAGTAAAAAGAAAAAGAGGACAAGATGGGCACAGAGATGGAGATGAGGGACATTACAGAGAAATCGTTTGTAATGTCAATCCTGAAAGAGAGTTCTGGAAAAGCAGAGTTAACACCTATTTACTGTGGATGATGAAAGGATCAACGGGTGTATAGATGAGGAAATGAATAGAAGGATAGATGTATGGAGGACGTGTGGATGGATGGGTGATGAAGTGTCTAGATGAATAAATAAGCATGTATATGATGGTTGGATGGGTTTATGGATGTCTGGATGAAAAGATGCTTAACTGGATGGATGGATGGATGGATGGATGGATGGATGGATGGATGGATGGATGAAGAGTCTGTTAGACCAACTCAAGATTAATAACATGGATCTGTTTCTCATCACCAGTTCCTTAGGACCTGTAATGGGAAAGGAACCAGAGTACATCTCGGAATAACTAGGTAAAAACTGAAATATTGGGGATTTACTCTGAAGCTCAAAGCACAGATGGAGCTCAAGCTTCATTACAATCAGGTGTAATGGATTGCTCGTCATTTTCTTTTATGGGGTGTTGCTGCACTGACTTTTTAACCAGAAAGAATTAAACTGCTGTGGGTCTTTACGAAACAGAACTTTTTAAGTGTGCAGTCATATAATTTGCTTTTGTAATGTCAACGCAAAAGGGTCCATTTTCTATATTCTGCTTACCATCAGCCCAGCATTTGTAATCAAATGCCCACAGAAGCAGGGAAAATCAGCCCCGCCCCACGCTGCCTGCGGGAGCCACTCTTACCTCTGTGTGCACTTTGGCAGGTGTTCCAACTCCAGGTTTGCTGGCCGCTCTACCACCACTGAGGTCTCTGTTGAAGCTGGACTATTGCTGGGCTCCAGGGCTCTGGACTGATTGCCCCCAGGAGTCTGGGCCCCTGGCTGTTTCTCCCCTTCCTTTTCAGGTCCGTGAGCAGGATTCTGTAAGGAACACCCTTGGATCCTGGACACAAGAGTGACGCCCACGTCACACCCCTTCTTAACCTGATCCCTCTTTAAAGGGCATGGTGGCTCTCACTGGGACAAAGCCACGCAACCTCTGAAGAAATGGGCGTGCTGTTCTCGGGAAGGCCGGGGACCTTCAGAAAGAGCAAGGGTCTCGCAAGGGGCTTACCCTTTGGGACATCATCTTACTCCACCACTGTTTTAGGTTTAAAGCACAAGAGGCTGAAGACCCCTCTGAGCCGAGAGTGGTATCTTCAGATGCTGTTGAGAAGGGGCAGTAGAGAGCAGATAACCTTGAATCTGCCCTTGACCTGGGATTTTCTGGACTTCCTGTGTCTGTTGTTAGGTTTGTGACTCAAAGCCATCCCAGGCAGAACGGAAGGAAACGCTGTCCCTCCTGATTCACTGTCCGAACCCGTACCCGTAACAATGGGCAGCTGCTGAGTCAGTCCAGCTCTGAGCGGCTTCCTCTTTTTAGCCACCATTTATATCAGCTCAACTCACTGTCACAGAGTTAGAATTCCCTCTCGCTGCCCACTGTGTCCTGAGGCCCGGAGGAGACTACCCATGTTCCTCCAGTAGAGGTGGATTTGAACTCCCCATGAACTTGGCCAACAGAGATCACGTATGGTGATTTAGTTCTTCTTTTCAGTCAGTTCATTGCTGGAGTGCATCTTCACATCCAAGGTTTTCTTTTAATCCGGGGAGTGGCATCCACTTCCTAAATAACATGCCTCCGGAAACTCTATGAACTTTCATAGATGTTGACAGTTGTTGAGGGGCTTCAGGCCTTTTGTTCATAGGGTCGCTATGAGTCCTGCTTTACTCGAAGGCAATCAACAACACAACTCCCCCGTCCAGAGTCATGATCACCACCCCCATTTGAGGCATGAGGTGAACAACCCCAAGTGCTGTCCAGTGTCCTAGGCTGTTGGTGGATGAGTCGAGTCTCTAACGGCCCCTCTGGTGTCCAGGTGCCTCAATCAGGAGACAAGTATTCGCTGAGCCTTGAGCTGCACATGGTACAAGCTCACATTTGTGTGGAAGGTGACTGTTGTGCCTTTGAGCATGAGAAGCAGCCCGGAGGCCATAGAGAAGAGGACACCCCACGAGAACCACCAACCTTCCTGTGAGGTGGCCAGGTCGGGGTTTAAAAAAGGCCCCAGCAAATGGCTACTCTGCAGGTGGACAGCAGATCTGGAATTGTTCACAAAAGGAAAATCTGTTCACCAGACTGTGGGTGACCGCACCCTGTCATTTGTAAAGCCCAGCACAAGTGTTAGACTTCATTCCATCAGCGTGGTTACCATAGAGATTACAAGGAACCTGGATAAAGGTTATCCAGAGGCAACAGTCACAAGAGGCATTCTATCCCATACCTGCCTCTCTCCTGGTCCCAGGGCCCAAAGTGATGTCAGGGCCACAGGCACTGAGAGGAACAGGGAGCATGTCTAACCACATCTTTGGGGGCCCGGTTCCTAGAACGTGCTGGAGCTCAGCATCTCCTCTGGCACTGTGGGCCTGGATGGGAGACAGACTCCCACAATGTCACGTTGTCACACTTCATTCCACAGGATTTAGCAATGCAGAGAGCCACCTTGGGGGCCAGTGGCCCTCCCACCCCGAGAACACTATCCCTTCTTCCTCATCAGGGGAGAAAATGCCTGGGAAAGTTCCTCATCTTGTAACACGAAGCCCCGGCAGGGATAAGCGTGTTAGAGGGAGAGGGAGGGAGAGGAGTGAGTCAACACGAAACTCCGCTTCAGTTTTGGCCTGTAATTATCAACATCAGATCCTGGATACAATGGAGTCAAGATGAAAGGATGGCGAAACTTCATCTCACATACTTTGGGCACGTGATTAGGAGGGGAAGGACTTTGGAAAAGGACCTCATGTTTAGGACTGCGGAGGGTCAGTGAAAGAGAGGCAGAGCCTCCAGCAGGTGCATCCGCACAGGGACCGTAGGAACGGACTTGGGGCATCTATCAGGGATAATGAGGATTGGGCCGGATAGAGCAGCGGTCTGCTCTTCAGAGTTGCGAAGAGTCACAGAGGACTCGAAAGCACCTAACAACAACACGGCCAAACTGTGTGTCTTTGAAAACAACGAAAGTAGTTCAGGTCACATAATAGCTCTGTGAGTGCTACGTAGAAGTTTTTTAACCACCACCAACAGGTCAATACCAAATTTTAAGGAATAATTTTAAACAGACATTGTAACAAAAGCATGAATGGCCTAAATGTTTATTTTCTTGAATGCAAGACCTAAAATATTGTCAGAAGACATCAAATAGCACCCTAACCTCACTAAGTAAGTCTTAATCACTTTATTATTTGATCGTGAAGATCCTATGTTTGATCAGAGGACTTCCTGGAGACACGGTTAAGTCACATCGGAGTCCAAGGCTCACGACCAGCTCACACACGGCTTCACGCCTCAGTTGAGCCGAGAACAATGATCCATTGAGTGCCCGGGACAGGATGGCATCCTTCTCAGGTGCGAGGTCAGTGTGGACGGGGCAGCCTCAGCCCTGCCGCTAATCCTCTGCTGTGCCGTCCAGGATGTGTTTGAAGGAGAAGGGGGTGAACTTGTAGCCTGCCCCAGCATAGAACTTGTTCTGGAACTCCACCCTGTTGTTGGAAGGAGAGGGGGAGTAAGCCCAGCAACGAGGGGCTGGCAGGTCCCGGGGAAGAAGCAGGACGTTTGTGAAACATTGTCAGAGAGGCAGGAGAGGGGAGGTTGTGCAGACTGCTGGCTGTCCCCACAGTTGTGGCCTCAGGGCCTCTGTCAGCTCATCTCTAGCCTCCCTTCTTCCCGTCCCCTCTTGCCAGACAGGAGACCTTGGTCCTGGTTCCTGAGAGCAGTGAGTGGGGGGCTGACCCAGCAAAGAGGGGCCACCTGGATCACCAGTGACTGAGCCTCAGGAGAGTAATGTCACTATCACGGCCACTCAGGGAGGCCTTGGAGGATGAAGGCTCGTTGGAGCTTCCTGGCTGGAGAGCCAACATCTGCTGTTAGACTCGAAGGGTGAGGGTGTAACCTGAGGACACGGGCCATCTGGGGACAAGGACTTCCCCTTGTGTTCAAAGCTTTTTTTTTTGTTTCTTCTAGATCAAAGCTGGTGAGTCAGTTTGTGAATCATTTCACCAGATTATGGGACCTAAGAGAAGCTCCTGGTGCTGACGGGACTGGCCTGAGCAGATGGAGATTTGAGAGCAATGGCTGAACCATTCTAATGGGCCAGAAAGGGAAGTTGAGAATTCCCTCGATTGGTCGGCTCTCAAGGATACCTGGTGGCACAGTGGTTGAACACTTGTCTGGTAATGGGAGAGTCCACAGCTACCTTTCTCCTCTCACCAGATCCAAGCCCAGCCCACAATTTACAGTGTCCTCTCTCCCTCTAGCACAGCCCCCTTTCCAGACCTGAGTCCACTGTTTCCTCTCTCTGTGGCACAAGCCCCTCTACAGACTTGAGTCTACTGTTCCCTCTCCATGGTACAGCCCCCTCCCACAGTACAGGCCCCCCCATCAGCACAGCCCCCTCCCCCAGCACAGCCCCCTCACCAGTGAAGTCGCAGGGCGTGCAGGAAAGCAGAGAGGCCCTCCATGATGAGGAGGATGGCAACCGTCAGGACAGCAAAGATGGCAAAAATGATGAAGACCCCAATGAGTCCTCCCCAGCCTCGTTGGCGAAGACCGATGTTCATCACCATGGTCCAGAGAACCTCAGAGAGTTCTGCAAGAGGCAAGAGGCAATCTCAACCAGACCCCTCCTGTCAGTAGTAAAGCCCACCATCAGCCAAGACCTGCAGACCAGATAGAGCATGCTGAGGGGGGCACCAGGACCATGCGACCGGACCATGGAGTCACAGGGCGGGAGAAGAAGGGGCTGTGAGGAAGGCTGAGTGTGGAGACATGTGGTCCATGAGGTAGATGCCTCTGCAGGCTGGGAGTGAAAGACCCACATGTGATGTCCAGCCAAGTGGCCCCCACTCACGGGCGTGGGCCAGGCTCAGGGCCCAGAGGCGCAGGTAGGAAGCCGTGTTGGAAATGCAGCCGAGGCAGTACTCGATGGTGTGGATGGCCTGGTGCACAAAGACATCGCCAAAGTTGAACTGGAAGGGAGAATGTGAAAAAGTATGTACTTTCTACACCAAAAGCATCCCACAAACCACAGATGACTTTGTAGTCTAACTAGGAAGAAACCCAACTTAAAACCCACTACCACTGACTTGATTTCAAGTCAGTGACCATGGAGGGCTGGCTGGACTGCTCCAAGCTGTGCTTTTTACTCAGCCACCACCTGCATCTTTCTCAGAGTGACTGTTGAGTTCAAACAGGCAGCCTTGCCGTCTGCAGCCAAGTGTTTAACCACCGTGGCGCCGGGGTGCCTGATGGTCTAACCAGGAGGCACTGAACGTTCTTGTTGTTAGCTGCCATTGAGAGAGTTTCAGCTGATGGCAGCCCCACATGTACAGTGGAGACCTGAGCCCCGTGGGGCACAAGTCCATTTTCCTCAGGGAAACATCTTTGTTTGGAAATAAGAAAAAAGAAATCAACAGGTCAAAGCCACAAGAGGTGTCTCATGGTCACAGGGCCACTGGGGTCAAGGGTGGAGAGCATGGAGGAAGGGATAGGGTGTGGGGCAAAGACCTCACCATCAGCAAGGTAACCACCATGAGGAACAGAAGGAGCAGGAGGGCAGAGAGGGAGCGAGGCCAGGAAGTCAGGTGAGGAGGAGGAGGGCGGGAGAGGAGGCTGAGAGGAAGCATACTGTTGCATGGAAGGAGCCCACAAAAGGCAGCAGTCGCTGAAGGAGGGAGGGCAGGAGGAGGTGGACTAGGGGGAGACCAGGGGCTTGAGGGAGACCAGTGAAGGGGTGAGGTTCTACTGCACAAGTCGGGAAGGACAGGCTGGAAGACGTGGGCAAGAAGTCTGGGCGATCTTGCGTTTTGAAACACGGCGGCAAACTAACTCATGACTCAAAGCTCAGCTTCCAGGGGAGCTCTGGTGGCCTAGTGGCAAGGAGCTGCTACTACAATCAAAGAGGCGCACGGTTCGAATCCACCAAATGCTCTGCCGGGGAAGGAGGGACAATCTCCTCCTGTACCAGTCAGATCTGATTTGATGGTACACACACACACACACACACACACACACACACACACACACAAATAATAGAGAAAAAAAAAAAAAAAAAAAAAAAGCTCAGCTTCCCTGACTGAGACCAGAAAGCCTAGATGGTACCCAGCTCCCACCGCTGACCGCTGTGGAAGAGAGCAGCTCCCAAAGTCACAGACAAACCAGGGGCAAAGTGTGGAACAAAAGTAAACAACATAAGCAAGACCAAGCTTACTGGTCGGAGCCTCTGAGACCATGGCCCTGAGCCGTCTTTCAGTCTGGACCTGAACTCAGTCCTGAGGCTCAATTTTCATCAAACGATAGACAGGACTATCAGGTAAGGGGACATGGAAGAATCGTGACCTCTGAGCTGTGGTGCTGGAGAAGAGGACTGAGCAGGTCGTGGACTGCCGAGAGAGCAAACAGGGCTGTCCCAGAGAGGCTGAGACCAGCTTGCTCCTTGCAGGTTAGGATTTTGAAGCTCCGTCTCACGTACTGTGGGCACATGGCCAGAAAGGACCAGTTCTTGGAGAAGGACCTCATGCCTGAAAGGGTAGATGGTCAGCGCAAGAGGGGAAGACTACGGATGAGATAGATGGTAACCATGGTAACGGGATCAGATGTGTCAGGGACGGTGTGGCTGGCTCAGGATAGGGCAGGGCTCAGAGCTGTTGTTCACAGTTGTAGTCGGCTCAATGACACATAACAGCAACAACAACACACAGCAAGCAGAAACAATGGAGAGATAGGAAGTTCTTGGAACTTTCCACCTCTGACATGAATAGGAAACAGAAAAGACAGGGGAAGTGGTACGAGTGAGGTTAAGTGGTGGGAGTTGAAGACACTGGCAGAAAACAAAATGTGTTAGAGCTGTGTGGAATGGAAAATGGATCTAAACGAATCCACCCTCCATCCTGGGATTTTAACCGGAGTGCGCCCCTATTCTGGAATAAGTACTGATGCACCCTGATGGCTGGAGGGACACTCCCAGGACCTCCACCTGTGCCGCTAATTACGGGAAGCATTTATTCACTTGAACTAGAAGTAGATGTTCACCCTGCACCCATCCACACAGCAGCTCTAGGCCAGATGCCCCGTGCTGTGAGCTCTGCCGTCAAATCAGCCCCCACTCCACGCCAACACGACACACAACAGGTCCAAACGTTGCCAAGCCCGAGTCTGCCTGTGATCTGGTGAGGACTGACTGAACTGTGTGACCACAGGCTTTCACTAGCTGGTGTTTGGAAGTAGATAACCAGGCCTTTCTTCCTAGCCCATCTTAGTCTGGAAGATCTCCAGAAACTTGTTCAGCATCATAGCAACACACAAACCTCCGCTGACAGATGGGTGGTGTCTGTATATGAGGTGCCCTGGCTGGGAATTGAACCCGAGTCTCCAGCATGGAAGATGAGGCTTCCACAACAGAGCTACCATCACCCACCACATTCTCCACAGAGGGTGACGGTGAGCTGCTGTTTTGACCTGAAGGGATGCACCCTTTTCCCAGATCCTCCTCCACCTCTGATGTCCAGCAATTCCAGGACTGCTGTCCTACGGGAGTCTCCAGACCACCCCTCTGCAGCGCCCAGGCCCGTGAGTCAGCCCCACCTTCTGTCTGTCCAATGTCACTCTTGACTACATTCCAATTCTAAAATTTGGCCACAGTAGGACATCTTTCTTGGGTTTCAAGCCCCAAATACCTTCTCGTCGTGGTCCTCCTGGGCTCCGTGGTCACCAGCAGGAGCCTTCGGACCAGAACTGGCAGCGTGGCTGGAGCTGTGTCCGTCGTTCCTTTCAGGACAGTCTCCTGGGAGCATGGAAGCCTGCAGCTGTCACAGAGCAGAAGCAAAGCGAACACTAAGAGGGTTCGAACAGCTGAGCTTCTGGCTGCCAGCTGAGTGCTTAACCACTGCGCCACCTCAGAAGGGGAAGCTGCCCAGATCCTGTCTGATTTAGACAGACTTGTAAGCTTTTTTCTCTCCTGGGATAAATTGGAGGCTCGAGAAGAGTTTTAACAAGACCTGAAACTGATTTGTGGCCATAGTGAAAAATCAAAACAAAATAAGAAGGTGCAATGCTGAATTTTGCACACAGACCATGACATGGCGCAGCAAAATCACCCAGCCTTGGAGCCCAGACGCAAAGCAACTGTCACTATTAAAAATGAAGAGTAAAGCTTTTACGCTTATTTCCAGCCAACAGAATTATTTCAGCTCCTCGACAGCCATTGTCACTGTGTGCCAACAGGCTGGGTCTGCCTCACAGTGACCTCAGGAGGAAGGTGGCCCTCTGTGCACACAGGGTTTGTGGGAGAAGACAGGCAAGTCTTTTCTCTGTAGGAGTTGCTGTTGGGTTTGAACTACTGACCTTTGGCTATCAGCCTTGCATTGACTACTGCCTCCTATGATCCCCTCCCTCTGACCCCCTCCTCTGACCCCTCTCTCTGACCCCCTCCTCCTCTGACCCCCTTCCCTGCCCCATCTTTTTGCCCCCCAGCCCTCCTCCCTCTGATGCCTTCCTCCTTTGCTCCCTCCTCTAACCCCCCTCTGCCCAGTGGGCAGAGCTTGGCTCCTCACCTGGGTTTTGCGATGCCGTGCTCTCAGGATGAAGGGCTTGATGAGAAGCATCCAAGGCACAGCCACCAGCGCCATGACCACCAGGAAGCTCTGCACTTCCCGCTGTGAGACGCAGACAGGAGAGCCAGTGAGCGATCCACGAGAACCATCCACACAGCTCACCGCAGAGTGTCCAAGGGAACTCTTCACCTTCACACCTGGGACATCCCATCAGGCCCACAAAGCCCAGTGTCCAGGACAAGGGGACACGCTCGCTCACTCTCCAGGCCCTGTTCTCTAACCAGCAAGCCTTGTTACGGGGCCACGTCTCCTGCAGTAGGTCCTTTGAACTAGAACCCACAAGGCACATTGCAAAAGTGACTTTGTTTCTCTCTCATTCCTGGTCAAGTTCTCTGGTCCCGTGTGTCCCCTCACCTCATTCCCTACCTTCATGACAACAAACGTTGCTCTCCAGGGATTCAAAGTCCTTGCGATTTGAAGTCACAAAGCCTCCTTCAGCAATCTTGGGTCTCATCTGGGGATAATTCTGTCCCACTCTGATTCTCTCTTAAAAGGCACCCCCATCTCGGCCTGAGTTCTGCAGGTGCCTGCCCTGCCAGGTTTGGGGGCTCCACTCTGAGCGGGTATCTGCTCTGTTGGGGTCCCTCTCAGTTCTGATCCTGGTCTCTTTGGAAGAGGACAGGCTTTCAAGTCCCTGCAGAAACCCAGACAGGACCATTCCTGACTCCTGCCATGCTCCTTCCTCTCCCATCCTCAGCCTCCTCTCGCCTGTCATGTGTTTCTCATCATGCCACTAGCCAAACGAGCCCTCGTGCCACGATGTAAACGTTTACTGAGTCCATGAATTCTTCCACGGTGCCCTGGGTGCACTCGAACTTCCAACCTTGTGGTTAGCAGTCAGCACATAATACACGATGCCACCAAAAATAATAACTGAAAATCTCAGATAATAAAAAGAATGCTCTTTAACTCTGGAGCACTTCCACTCTCTGAAGTCCCTGGGTGGGGCAAGTGGTCCCTGTGCTTGGCCGCTAACAGAAAAGTTGCAAGTCCAAGTCCATTTAGAGGCACCTAGGAAGAAAGGCCTGGAGAACTGCTTCCCACACTTCAATCCCCAAAACCCCTCTGGAACCGAGGTCTGCTCTGATGCCGTGGGAACTGCCACAACCATTTACTTAGAGCATTAACAGCTTCGAGTCAAATTCAGGCCGTTATTGTTGTGTGCTGTAGTCGGAACTGACCATAGCTGGTCTCGCAGTGGATTATCAGAGACAGTAAATCACACAGGAGGAGACTGCCTGCCCCTTCCCTGAAGAGCAGCTTGTGGCTTCAAACCCACCCGTGTGTCGCCCACCCCGCAGCCCGCCCTCCACCCCTGGCACTCATGTGAGAAGACGCACATCAGTCTGAACTCAGAGCCCCGACTGGGACCTATGCTGGATCTGCAGCCCGCCTGGGCGTGCTCAGGAGCTGGGGCAGAACCAAGTGCAGAGAAGGGAGAGAAGCCCTGAGCCAGGTGCACATCCAGCCCTGCCGGAGGACGGTACCTGGTGTGCGTACAGGGACTTGTTGGAAGGGTCATCATAGTTGAACAGGAACATGTTAATGAAGTGGATGAGGATGCTGGGGGCACTCTGGGATGCATGGACGTCAAAGTGGCACCACTTGAAGATGATCATGAAGACCAGGTATCCAAAGAGACACAGAATGAAGATCATCTCGGGGATGAACTGCACAGCGATGCTGAGCGTGTTCCTGAAGTATCTGCGGGGAGGAACACACGGACACGTCACAGGTTACCGGTCAAGCTCTGTCACAGTCATGTGGAGCACGCTCCTGAAGTATCTGTGTGACACACACACAGAGACAGGTCACTAATCAAGTGCTGTCCGTTTGACACTGACCCACGGCAGTGCCCCACTCATCAGGATAAAACGGGGTTGGCCCATTTTTCAGGGGCTCATTTTTCCTGAGTAGTTTGCCAGGCCTTTCTTCTGAGTGGCCTCTGTGTGCACTCAAAGCACCTCCACTCCATGCCTCAGCGTGTCCAGCCATTTGCATGTCCTTTGAGGGGGACTCTGAGGGAAAATGCCAGAAGCAAACCTGCTCCGCTGTAGTTCTGAGCCCTAGAACCTCTGCAGCTCTCAGAACCCCCTGAGGGTTCCCGGCTGCCCCGCTTACCGAGGCAGACCGCCACACCGCACCCCCCAAAGAGTGGACTGCATCACTGACCTTTTAGTTAGCTACCAAATGCCTCAGCCACGGCACCACCAGAGTTCCTTCCAGCCCACAAAACCCAAAATCAAATCATCGAGTCGGTTCTGGCTTGCACCAACCCTGTGTTGAGTTTCCGAGGCTGTAAATCTTAACAGGAGGAGACTGCAGGCCTGTCTCCCTCAGAGCAGCTGCTGGGTTTACACCACTGGAGACACATGGCCTCTGGGCTGGCAGTACTGTGCACTGTGACACAGTCAAGGTGCCTGCGAGTGTGTGCATGGGAAGCTGTTCCCACACACACACACACACACACACACACACAGCTGGCACAGTACAGACCCTGCCGCAGACCACCACAAGGAAGCAGGCCCCAACAGCAAGAGAGTCACTCCAGCAGTTTGAATTTCTAGCTCTGATGGCCTCGTGGGCATGGGGTGGCACTGCCAACCCAAAGGTTAAATGTTCAAATCCAACAGCTGCTCCTCAGGAGAAAGATGGGCAATCTCCTCCTCTGCAGTTGGCAGCTTCTGAACACCCACTACGGGGTCAGCAGGGAGTCAGTTCTAACTCAATGGCAACGAGAGAGAAGCCTGTAACAGCTGATTTTTACACTATGCTGTGGAAGGTCTGGTAGCCTAGTGAATAAGAGGTTTGCTACCACCCCAGAGGCTCGTGGGTCAAATCCACCAGCTGCTCCATGAGAGAAAGATGCTCATTTTCCTCTTGTGAAACTTATAGTCTCTGAAAACCTGATGGAGGATCAGCTACGAGTTGGTTCTGACTTGATGACGCGCAACAACCACATACTGCAGTCAGTTAAATGCACAACGACATTGTGGAAAAGGTTGAAATACTTTAAGTGGCAAAAATGTGACACAGACAGAGGGAATGAGCATATGCTGTGGAAAGCTGGTGCCTGTAGACGTGCTCAAAGCAGGCTTGGCACAAACCCTCAATTTGTAAAAGCTGCAGCTTCTGCAGAGCAGAGTGAGGTGTGCCTTCAGCACGAGGTTTCAGAAGGGGGTTGACAGAGGGAAGCAAGCACAGACATGAGCAAGCAGATGAGGAGGAGGGAGGGGCCACCACAGAAGTGACACCAAGAGGAGTTCAGATACAGGGCACCTTGGCCAGCGTCCACTCGGCTGCTGTCCCCTCATGGTGGATGCAGCACGGACCCTGCCCTTTCTGGCTAGAAGGACCCAATTAGGCAAATAGTTCTGGGTTGAGAGAGTGGCTTTGTCTTTGAGGGACATGGCTTAGAAGAAATGGAGTTGGTTTCTGCAGCCTGCCTGCTCTGGCCACACTGAGCCAGAGAGGTCCTTGTGTGGAGGGTCCCAGGTCCACATGGTGGTCCTGCATACCCTGGACACACTGAGCCAAAGAGGCCCTTGTGCCCAGGGTCCTAGGTCTGCATGGTGGCCCTGCCTGCCCTGGCCACACTGAGACAAGGGAGGTGCTGTGCATGGAGCCATTGTGCTGAGGGCCCCATGTACGCATGGTGGCCCACGATGTGAGCACATAGAAGGTGACCCGTGGCACTCACACATGGTTGAAGAGGCTGAGGACCACCCCGAACACCATCTGGACAATCCCCAGGATGACCGACATCTTCATCTTGTAGGAATTGAGGAATGTCAGCTTGTTTGCAGCGAAGTTCCAGACCTGCATGGGAGGCAGGGGGACACAGTGTGAACCTCGGCCACAGATGCAGCCCCGGTTCTCCGCAGCCCGAGCGCATCGTAGCTCAGCTCGCCTGGAGGAGGGGGTGCAGACGAGCAAGGACCTCACCCACAGGGCAGACCAACGACACCGGTGCCAGAGCCACCAGGGCCATGCCACACATCACATGACTTCTCACCAGAAAGATCCACGGAGCGCTCGCCCTGGGACAGCGTACCAGGTGGGCACAGGGGGTGACACCCAGCTGGTGGCCTCCCCTCTACACCCTCCTCTTCTGAGAGATCTCGGTACATCTGTGATCTCCACCCACCTCTATGAGGCTGCCCGCTGGCCCCTGGGCGCTCTCAGCCCACCTCACTCTGCCTGGCCCATGTGGGCGCAGAGGGGCTGCCACTGCCCATCAAAGCACAGGGACAACAGTCTCCTCCCCTCAGCTACTTCCTCCTGCAAGTGTCTGCTTCTGTCAGGGCCACTGTCCCCCAGGGACTCTCAGTGCCTGTCACCTGGTCTCCAACATACACACCCATGCATAAATCATACACACGTCACACAGAAACCACACACATTATACACGGAGACACACACAGCACACCCACCCCACAAAGAAATGCAGACACACAATTAGTACACATATACCACACCTCCACACACAAACCATGCAAACATACTGCACAGACAACATAGATACACATAACATACACACAGAAACACAGATATATACACTACACACAGATATATACACTACACACAGATACACCACAGAGAAATCACATACACCACATACACAGAAAGAGACATAGACACACACCACATACGCAGACATCACAAATGCAGACACACACACAAACTACACTCACACACAGACAGGCACATCACACACATATCCTCTGTACACATCACAGGAACACACAGACACACCACACACAAACCATACACTGCACAGAGGCACACCTATCACACATAGATACAGACACACCACGCACACGTTATACACACAGAAATAAACAGAAACACGTATCACACCCACAGATAAACCACACAGAAGTGCAGACACACACACTCCACGTACACCAGACAAAACACGGCACAGACACATGCACACCACACAGAAATACACATACACGCAGAAATACACAATACACACGTCTCTTACACAGACACCGCGCAGAAACATACACACAAGCCGTACACACATCACACACACAAACTCACACAGACAAACATACAGATACGGATACACCACAGACACATCAGATCACACAGAAATGCAGACACACACTGGCTGCACACACATACACACAGATACACCCTTTGTGTGCATTTTGTGATGTTCTCAAATCAAGTTACAACTGAGCGTGCTTCTATAACACTTTCTAGACTATAGAGTGTCTTTTGGGATTTTAAATACCTATGTTTAAGTCACCAGTACTGTGAAGTTACAGAATTTCTGGACTTAGTAGAAGAAACATGTGTATTCTGTTAAGCTCTCTCACCATTAACATCATTTGGAACTATGAATATACGTCATTAGAAGGTCATTGTAACCTTGGAAATAGATAATAAAAGTATGTAAATTACTTGGTAACAAGGATATAAATATGTCATCTATCGACTTCCTTAAGTTCTAATAAGTCAAATCTCTGTAAGTTGACCTTGAAACAGAAGGATGGCACTAAATAATGCCCGTCATTTTTAACTAATGAAATTTCTATAAATTCACCTTGGGACATAAGTAAGTCATACAGCCGTCCCCTTAGTTGGCAATAAAATGTACCAATTAAGGTTGAATATGACAGCACTGAACGCTTATCTGTAAGTAGTCATTTGGCATAGTGTGTTACATGTTTGATTGCTAACCACGAAGTCAGCAGTTCAAACCCACCAGCCTCATCATGGGAGAAAGAAGAGACTGCTTGCACATTAAAAAACAAATCTGCCGAGTCGGTTCTGACCCACAGCGACCCCCATAGGACAGAGCAGAGCTTCCCACATGGTCCCCACAGCTGTGAACCCTCCTGAGAGCAGACTGCCTTAACTGCCGTCCGAGAAGAAGTGGGGAGCTCTGAAGCGCTGACGTCACCGGTCACCTCCCCAGCTGTCAGAGCGGTCCTGACACAGCGAGCCGCTTGGACAGGCTAGAACTGCCCCAAAGGGTTTCCAAGGTTGTCACTCGCCTGCCATTTTCTTTTTCTTTTTTACTGGTTTGCATTCCAGATTCATTTGCACTGTGTATCATTCATGTACATTGCATTTCACACGTTCCTACGTTTCAAACGATCCCTCCTACACACTGTGTTTTATAAAATTAATCACCGCTGACCTCAGCCTGCCACACCCCATCCTTGCAGGTCCCCACTGGATCTTTCCCAATTCCTTCAGGCTCCTCCTCTGCTCACCAGATTCCGTCATCCCAGGCATTTTCTGCGGCCCCCGCTCCCTCTCCCCTTCCACCTTGGAAGTTTTATGCACATCTTACCGGTTATCCTTCTCTTTTTTGATCCTACCTGGTGTCTGTCCTTGTGAGACCGAGTTCATTGATGTAGCATATACTCAAGACTCTCCCATCGCACGTAATACTTTACAACATGGTTCTCTTTCTGCTGCAAGCATACTATTTCATCATATGAATGGACTGTAATTTCTCAATTCGTTCGTTTGTTGATGGACGAACGATTTGGGCTGTTTCCAACTTCTCGCTATTGTGAATAACACTGCTATAATATGGGTGCATACACCAAGGTTATAAATCTTCACCAGAGGATCCCACCGCATCTTTCTCCAATGAAGTGATTGGTGGGTTTGAACCTGTGACCTTCTAGTTTGCAGTCAAGCATTTAACTATTACACTAGCTGGGCTGCCACCAGCACTTTACCAGAACCCACTATGAAATGCCCCCACAACACATTGCCACGGGGTCCACTCCCCTCACGACCATCCTCCATGGGGTCCTGAGGTAGGGGCTGTAGGGGAGGCATGTCTGTCTGTCTCTTGCAAAGGAGCTAGTGGGCGCCAGCTGCTGCATTTCAGTTAGCAGCACACGGGTCACATGTCATGCCGCCAAGCTCCTCACGTTGTCCTTGCGAGGGTCCCAGTCCTCACTGTGACCTCGGGACAATAAGTTGAAGCCTTGCCAACCCTGAGCCATCCTCACTAGTGCTGAGCCCACTGTGGTCGTTATGATGCCCATCTCACTGAGCGTCTTCTGCTCCCTCCTCAACCGTGTCAAGATCAGGTTCGAGGCCTTGAACATTAATGGACGAAGACCAGATGAGCTGTTGGAGGATATTAAAAATATCATCCATGGAGAATGCTAAAGGTCATTGCAAAGACAGAGGAAGGAAGAAACAGTGGCAATTCAAGTCACAGAATGACAGAGTTGGCAAAAAAATAAAGAATACATCACGACTGATCAAGCACACCTGTCTCAGAAGCAGTACAGAGTGCTCCCTAGAAAGATGGGGGAGCAGTACAGAGTGCTCCCTAGAAAGA
>NW_006399805.1:9016387-9016838 GCF_000299155.1 Elephantulus edwardii
ACAGAGTGCTCCCTAGAAAGATGGGGGAGCAGTACAGAGTGCTCCCAGAAAGATGGGGAGCAATACAGAGTGCTCCCTAGAAAGATGGGGGAGCAATACAGAGTGCTCCCAGAAAGATGGGGAGCAGTAGAGTGCTCCCTAGAAAGATGGGGAGCAGTACAGAGTGTTCCCTAGAAAGATGGGGGAGCAATACAGAGTGCTCCCAGAAAGATGGGGAGCAGTAGAGTGTTCCCTAGAAAGATGGGGAGCAGTACAGAGTGCTCCCAGAAAGATGGGGAGCAGTACAGAGTGCTCCCAGAAAGATGGGGAGCAGTACAGAGTGCTCCCAGAATGATGGGGAGCAGTACAGAGTGTTCCCTAGAAAAATGGGGAGCAGTACAGAGTGCTCCCTAGAAAGATGGGGAGCAGTACAGAGTGCTCCCAGAAAGATGGGGGAGCAGTACAGAGTGCT
>NW_006399805.1:9016938-9039487 GCF_000299155.1 Elephantulus edwardii
AGAAAGATGGGGAGCAGTACAGAGTGCTCCCAGAAAGATGGGGGAGCAGTACAGAGTGCTCCCTAGAAAGATGGGGGAGCAGTACAGAGTGCTCCAAGATGGGGAGCAGTACACAGTGTTCCCTAGAAAGATTGGGGAGCAGTACAGAGTGCTCCCTAGAAAGATGGGGGAGCAGTACAGAGTGCTCCAAGATGGGGAGCAGTACAGAGTGTTCCCTAGAAAGAAGGGGGAGCAGTACACAGTGTTCCCTAGAAAGAAGGGGAGCAGTACAGAGTGCTCCCTAGAAAGAAGGGGGAACAGTACAGAGTGCTCCCTAGAAAGACAGGGGGCAGTACAGAGTGCTCCCTAGAAGCAAGGACGGGGAGAGATTGTCCGTGTACTTCAGGCATGTTATCAAGAGGGACACGTCCAGAGGAATGACGTCCTGCTTGGTAAAGCAGAGGGCCCAAGTAAAAGAGAATGACCCTCAGTGAGATGGATGGACACGGTGGCTGTAGCCATGGGTCCAAGCCCAGCAGTGACCGTAAAGATAGAGCAGGCCACACTGGACACAGGGTCACTGAGCTGGGGCTGACTAACAGTGCTGAATGACAGTGTCCCCAGAGAGCCCCCCACTCGCACTTGCTGGATCTGCTCTCAGTGTTTGCCGTGTTAGGAATCACTTTGTATTCTGAGCAACCCTGTGTGTTAGGGCTGTGGTTGTGCCCATTTAACAGATGAGGAAACCAAGACAAGGAGAAGGTGACTTCCTCAAAACCACACGCCCGCTGTATAGAAAGGCTGACTCTGAAGCCAAGTGTACAATCAATCAAGCGTAAAATCATCAGAAACCAGTTGGACGGGTCCCAGCCACACGAAGGCCACAGATTTCACTAGATGCTCAACTTCAGCCAACAAAGCACTCTGGAAATGTCTATTATGTAAATAACGAGCATTTTACTCCTATGAACTGTACAGGCTGCCTTTTGCTCAGAAGATGGTGGAGGAGAGCAGGACTGGGCACGCAGGGTTTGCCGACAGACTAGATGTGAGGGAAGGAGGCAGAAGTGGTGAGCCACTGTCTTGGAAGCCCTGTGACAGTTCTCCTCTGTCCTACAGGGTCTCTGTGAGTCCAGACTGATTCAACAGCAGTAGGTTTGCTTTTGGTTTTATAGACCCCTGAAAGCAGTGGTGGTGCCGTGTGAAGAACTCAGCTGTTATCCAGGAGGCTGATGGTTCGAACCCACCAGTAGCACCATGGGAGAAAGCGGTGAGTTAGCTCCTGGGACGATTTACAGCCTTGGAAACCATATGGGGCCGCTCCGCTCTGTCCTTACGGTCACTGAGTCACAGAGGCTTGTGAGGGAGACACAGGCTGGTGGGAGACTGAGATTGAAAGCAAAGGAAGGCCACCCAGGAAGTAACTCCCAGCCTCCAACACGCTCTCCACCTCCCACCCCACCTACTTGCTAATCCTGGGCCTACGGATCAAGCCAGGCCACACAGCCTTGGTTTTGGGCACTTGATAAACCCACGTTGAAGTGTCTTAGCATTTTAACAGCCGGGTTGCCAAGTGGGAGCATATCCAGGGTAATGCTTTTAATAAGTAGAGAGGAAGACGGAACCAACCCCCTTCCACATGCCACTTCCTACTGGAGCAGCCCCGCAGGGTGCAGCAGGCCTGTACCACAGGGTTGCCACAGATGTTCATCTTTATGGAAACACACGGTCATATCATTCTCCTGCAAGGCAGATAGTGTGTTTGAACCCTTGACCTTAAGGTTAGCCTCCAAACCCTTCAATCCTTGCACCTCCAGGACTCCTAGAAAGAGGGCCCTGGAGAACTAACACCCACAAGCTGGGAGGTGCCAGGCTTCCACCGTAAGGCCAGTGCCCTTGGTAGGACAAATGATTAGGGGCTGGCTACAGAACAAGAAGCTAGCAGTTAAATTCTCTAAAAGGTGCTTTGGAAGAAAGGCCTGGAAGTGTGCTTCTGAAGAATCAGTCATTAAGCCTCACAAGAGCACCTGGTTTATTGTTTCTTGTTTAAAACTGGAGCCTCAGGGTTCCTCCCTCAAGAGACCTGGAGTAAAGGTGGAGGCCAGAGGCAGGTCTGGACCGAGCACCGGGAGGGAGCTCACAGCTGCCACCTGGTGATGAGGTGTGTCACTGCGATTGAGTCGGTTCCAACCTGTAGCAACCTGGTTTTTTGATGGAAGTAGGCTGCCTATCTTCCCACCTCGGACAGAAGCGTGGCCTCTGGGCTAGCAACCCAGCTCCCTGAGGACCACACCCCAATAGCTCACGTCTATGCCTCAAGCTGTTCAGAAAAGCACTTTTGTTTGGCTCAAATCCAGATGTTCTTTCCTGAGTAAGTAAGGTACATATTTAACTGTCTCCAGAGAATAAGCTCACCTCCCTGTTGGGAATAGAAAAGAAAAAAATCCCAAACCTGCCAATGACTGACCCTGACTCGTGCCAACTTTCATCAGTTTCTGAGGCTTCCCTGGAGTAGACTGCCTCATCCTTACCCCTGGGAGCAGCTGGTAAATTCAAACCTTTAACCTTTTGATTAATGGCCTGCCACCGTACCACCAGGGCTACCACCAGGACAGGTAGATATTTTTTTGTTATTGTTTACTATTCAGTCAGAACTGCCCCATAGTTGACCCTCCAGCAGGTTCTCAGGGACAGTCAGTCACGGGAGTTGACTTCCCATCCTTCTCCCACAGGGAAATGCTGTAAATACAACTGCTCAAACAGAAAACCAAACAAGTCTTCAGCCATGCTATGCAGCGAAATAAATTTGTACTTTCCTAAGAAATGTTACCCACCACAAGAAAATCCCAAAGGAAGGCACTTAATTAGGATGTAAGTGGTTTACTTATTATAGATACTTACTGGGCAACTGAGAGTCTTTTAAGAGGTGATGATTACCATAAGGAGTGCTCAGCTGGGGACCGTGTGGGAAATGACCAGGACGGGGACAGGTGGGAGTCTGCGCTTGAAGTCAGCTGTGTGTAATTTAAACAGCGAGACACAACATTGCCCCTCAACATGGTCTCGCTGATGTGATAGGTTCTAGCACTGTCTTCCTCCCTACCCAGATCTCCAAAGACGACAATTTTGCTGTTGCTCTTGTTATTCTTCTGAAGGATTCCCATTATCATTTCAGATCAATAACATGCAATACTACAAACAATACTATGAAATTGAAGATGAGCTCCCAGATAGAGGAAAAGAAGTTGAATGACTAAAGCATTGAGATGCCTAAGTCGGTGAGAAGACACCTTCCATGACTTGTTGGTTAATTCTTCTATGATGTCATTTTGACACAATAGGTGATCAATGAATATTCCTTGGATAAATGATAAACAATTCATTGGATAGCAGATATTTAGCCTAAGCAAGTGTCATTAGAATGTTCCAAACACCACATAGCATGGATGAATCTGAAGGACCTTATGCTGAGTGAAGCAAGTCAGTCACAAAAGGACAGACATTGTCCGAACCTGATACTATGAAGGGGGTTCTGGTAAATATTGTAGTTGTCATGTACCATTGAGTCAGAACCAACCCATAGTTAACCCTCCAGAGGGTTTTCAGGGACAGTTAGTTGCCTGGGAAGAGATTGTCCATTCTTCTCCCATGGAGCAGCTCATGGATTCGAACCACGTGCCTTCAGGATTGCAGCTTCTTGCCACCTAGTGGTAGGTAAGTGTGCTGTCAGTCAACCCAAAGGCAGGTGCTTCAAATCTACCATCTACTCCAGGGAAGGTGCGTAATCTTCCACATGACCCTAAGCCACTTAGCATCCTAGTAAGTTCCTTCCTTTGAGATAATCTTGGGGTGGGTACCATGGGGAACCTCTGGGCAGAGAGCCTCTGAAAACTTCCTGGACAGTCAACTAGGGAGTCAGTTCTGACTTGACGGCAAACAATTTATAGTTATAAATAGTTAGAAAGTTTGACAGGGAACGACAACTTTGGACGGTCACCAGGGATGGAAAGGGAAGGAGAGGGGACAAAAATCAGGAAGTTGTAGAAGGGAATCTATGACAAGGGGGTGCCGAGGTGTCGTTACCGGATCGATGCCGAATGGGTACGGGTTTCCAGAGTACACTCCTGGCACGGCTGGGTCCAGCTGCAGGAAGGGACTTGTTTCCACTAAGTGATCTCTACAGGAGAAAGGAAAAGAGCACCATCAGCCTGGGGTCAGAGAACTCCCCACGGCGCTGTCCACCAAGGGTTCGAGGCCAGCCTCACCGCACTGCTGGGAGGTGTAGCTTGCTCAGCTGGGCCTTTGTTGCCCATGGAGAAGAAAGTTTGAAATGTACTAATTGTGTGCTGAAGCCTCAGAAATCACCGCTCTGCTCCAGGAATCCACAGAGCGAGCTTCCAGGAAGTTCTCACTTGGAAGAATGAAAAACGTGGACAGTTATATACATGGGAGAAGAGGCCAGTGGCAGACACGTTGTGTACTGTACCCATAGCTGACCCTCCAGTGGGTTTTCAAAGCCAGTGAGAGGAGCTTGCTCATCTTTCTCCCACAAAGCAGCTGGTGGATTCAAACCGCATACCTTTGTGTTAGTAGCACAATCCTTTACCACCACAGCCAAACCCATTGCCACCAGCCAGTCATCCTGACTCACAGCGACCACGTGGGACGGAGCAGAACCGCTCCCAGGTTTCCATCTTCACAGAGACAGGCCATTGCCTCTTCCTCCCTTGAACCACTGGCCTTCTGGTTATCAGAGCACACTGTAACCAGTGCACCACCAGCACTCCCTGGAGTGAGCTTGTAGGAAAGACACGAGGTGCCACCCGCAGGGGATGGAGAGGCCAACTGGTGGACCTGCTGTCTATTCCCTAACGCTGCTCTGGTGCAGATACAGTGGTAGGATTCCTGGGCTCGGTCATGGCTCCAGGTGGAACTTTAGGTTATGCGAACACATTACATTCTTACCAGCAATGGACAAAGGGATAAGGAGGCGAGGGGCTCATCTCTTTAAAATCTTCCCCTCTGGGGGTGTGTCGCACATTGGGCTACTAACCAAAAAGTCACTGGTTCAAATCCCTCAGTGCTCTGAAAGAGAAAGATATGCAGTCTGCTCCTGTCAAAATTTACAGCCCAGGACCCCGGATGGAGGTTGGGTCACCAAGATTTGCAGCCCAGGACCCCGGATGGAGGGTCACCACAGGCAGGCTGGGTCACTCAGTGACAGTGCCTTTGTTTTTGCTCTCAGAGTTGAAATAAGTGGCTCTGGACAGAAAATGCCCTGCAGGGAGTGTGGTGTGCTGACTGCAGGGCCTCGATCCCATGCAGTTCAGCTGCTCTGATGGACCTTCCCAGGGCCAGCCTCCTGGCTGCAACAGGCCTGTCCACTGTGAGAATTACCTTCTCCTCAGGAGGCCTCACTGCTGTGGCCCCCACCAGCCTAGCCAGCGTGCACAGGCAGATCTCAGAGGGCTCCAGGGCTCAGTGCCAGATCACCCGGCACAGAAACATGGCACCAACATCCTGCGGTCCATTCAGTGCCCAATAGTGTGATGCTGTGTACCACTGAGTCGGAACCGACCCATAGCTGACCCTCCAGTGGGTTTTCAGAGGCAGTTAATTGCACGGCAGATTTCTCATCCTTCTCCTGTGGAGAAGCTCGTGGATTTGAACCCTGTGCCTCCACGATTGTGGCATAGGACAGTAGGCAGAGCTCCCTCATATTGGGATGAGGAAGTTCAAAATAGTGCAAGAACAATAGAAATGGTGCAGTAGACGTGCTTGGCCCAGGGTCACCACCAAGCAGCCTTCCTGGAGAGAAAACGTGGCCTGGGGGCTGCAGTCCAGTGGAGCACACTCGATCGCAGCCTCTCTGTCCCCGCAGGACATGGGCATGCACGCTGTCCACAGCCCATTGCCGGGCAGCTGATGCCGACTCGCGGTGACCCCGGAGTGGCAGGGTGGAGCTGTGCTCCAGAAGGCCTTCAGGGTTGATTTATCACAAGGAGATTGCCAGACCTTTCTTCCATGGCACCGCTGGGCGGACTTGAAGTCCAAACTCTTGGTGATCGGTCCCTTTGCACCATCCAGGAACTCCAGGACTCTTTCTGAGTTGAGCTCACAAGGAAGGAATTTGGAGGAGCTCTAGTAGTTTAGAATGAAGGAGTCGTGCTGCCAATACAAAGGCACATCATTTGAAGCCACCAGCGGTTCCTCCGTTCTGATTTACTGCCTCAGAAAACCTGCTGCTGGGTCAGCTATGGGGTGGTTTGACTTGACGGCACAAAACAACAGGTTTTAAAGACACATGCATCACAACGGGCAGCAAGCTTTCTAAATTCCTCCGTAGATGGAGCTCGCTACCTCCTGACTCCCTCCTCCTCCTCCCCTGACCCTGTGGACCCTCATGGAAGCCGACTGGGAAGTGACCATGCTGCTGGGAAGTGACCGTGCTGCCTGGGAACTCACGTCCATGTGCCGTTTCTGAACATGGGCCGGACGCTCCAGGAGGAGCCGAAGATGTTGAGGGACTTGGAGAAGCAGTCGTTGTAGATGAGGCCGGTGTACATGGAGAAGACGCCCATGACCAGGATCAGATAGCGGCCGTGGAAGAAGGTGTTCCAGATCTGCCGAGACACAGAGGCAGTCACCACCTGGTCTCCGCCCGGCCAGGGGGGCCTGCACCAGGCCGCGGTGGCTCCCACACCGTGGGGTACCCGAGAGGGACAAGGGGCCCAGCAGAGAGAGTCACATGCCACAGAGCCACCAAACGGAGACCACAGTGTCACATAGAGATAACTCCCCACTGGCCAAGGATGGTCATCTCATACCGGGTAATGCTCGTGGCCCCAAAAGTCACATGGTGCAAATCCAAACATCCACAAGGTCAGGTGCTTTAAAAGTAGCCTGAACAGGACGCTTGTGACCATTCAGAACCTGCCTGCTTTGTGTACCCTGAACACGTGTATCCAGTGTCTTCTGGTCACTGACAGGATAGACTCTGCCACCAAGACCCCATTCCCCTGCAGCCCTTCTGCACACACCACCTGGACAGGTGAGCCCCCTGCCTCTCTCACTCTCCAGGATCACCCTGGCCTCTTCCCTCTCTGGTGGCCCCTTGGCTGCTTGCTTTCAGGGTCAGGTGCTGCAGGGCCTGTCCCCGCATGCGTCAACGTCAGCCCAAGGCCCCCAGACAGCTTGTCATGCTCCTCGGTCATCCTCACATCATCTTCCCCCCACCAGTCCCACCACATGTGAGACTCACACAGCTCACATTCTAGTTACCTGAGCTCACATAGCACATGAGCGCATCCTAGACTTGCTGTCATGGAAATGAAAACACTCGGGCTGTGCAGGGCACAGAGGGAAGCGTTTGCTCACTGAACCTGGTGGCAGGGGGAAGAGGCATGTGCGAATCCTCTGTGCTCAGCACAGTTTTCTTTTGATCCTAAGACAGCTCTCAAAATTCGTGTTACCTTGCTCTGTGCCTTGCTGTGGTGGGTAGTGACTGGGGTCTCTGGTAACTAATGAGCTGTCTGAGATGCAAATTATCTTTCTTTGGAGGGAAGGGGAGTGAAAAAAAAAATCAAAGGCTCCAGGAAACAATTCTTCACAAGGACTAACAGACAGAGAGAAGGACTGACAAATGGACAGTAAGAAGAGGCTCCTCTCCAGAGGTCAGAAGACTGGATGGTGCCTAGCTCCCATGTCCAACGGGGGCCCCGGACAGGATGGGAGATCAATGCAGAATAGACTCAAAGTGTCAGACTTAGTGGTCTGATGGAGGCTGAGGAAATCCCCAGATGTGGCCCTGAGACCCAGAACTGAACCCACCCCCAATCACCTTGCAACCAAACAACAGAGGCCACAGTGACAGTGACACTTGTGAGGCATGTGCTCCCCAGAACATCATCATGAGATGATCTTTAGTTCAGATGGTGTAGACCCAAGATAGTACTTTGGTTCTTGTGGATTTGTTTTCATTTTATTCAACTTTAATATAAACTAGCACGTGAATAATTGATGGTCTATTCCACAGTCAGTATCTGGCCTGGTCTGGTTTTCCCCAGCGATTCTTCTCACAGGTGTAATCCATTTGATTTCTATGCAGCCCATCAGGTGTGCATGATCCATGTGTATATTGTTGCCATCTGTGTTTTTTAAAAAAAGGTATTTGAGAAGAAAACCATTGAATGTACAAAATTCACTCAATCTCCAACATCGTTTCTGTCCCCAAGTCGATAATTTCCATCTATTATTCCTTCAATTTTCTTTCCTATTTTTGCATCCCAGTCACCGATTGTTATGACTCCATCTTGACTGCATGTTTGGTCAATTTCAGACTGCAAAAATTGACATAATTCTTCAGTTTATTTCTATTTGGCCTTAGCTGTTGGTGTGTACATTTCAGTAACAGTGGTGTTAACAGGTCTTCCTTGTGGGGGTGTGGATAGTATCCTGTCACTCACAACAGTGTACTTCGTGACAGATCTTGCAACAGTCTTTTTAACTATGAATGCTCCCCCAGATGCTCTGCCGGGGAAGGAGGAACAATCTCCTCCTGTACCAGTCAGATCTGATTTGACGGTACACACAAAAAAATAATGAAATAAAATAAATTAAAAAACAAAAACTATGAATGCAACACCATTCTTCAATTTCTCATTCCAGTAATATATGACTGTCAGTTTTAAAGCAGACAATCCCAGGTCATCTCAGCTTACTAATACCTAGAATGTCTCTTTCTTTTCCTCCGCCGTCGTAGTAAGTGTGGCTCCCTTTTGTCTTCATTATGTCTTCTCACAAGACTTTCAGGATTAAGAGGTTCCTGGCCAAGAAACAGAAGCAGAACCGGCCCATTCCTCAGTGGATTAGAATGAAAACTGGCAATAAGATCAGGTACAACTCCAAGAGAAGACATTGGAGAAGAACCAAGCTGGGTCTCTAAGGAGTTGCACGCGTGATGGCAGCGCACATAATGATCCTCAGTTCATTAGTATCGCACTGTGTCAAGTTGAATGGCCATATCGGTTAATCTGATAGTGATTGTCACCATCTGATCACTATCCATGGAACGTGCTTTGTTATGCACCCACATTTTCAATAAATATGAGACCTGTGGTGTAAAAAAAAAAAAAATACCTAGAATGTCTATCTTTATGCAGTCCATTTCATTTTTCACACAACTCCCAGTTTTTCTATATTAATACTTCGTACATTCCACACTCCAATTATTATTAGTGGGTGTTTGCATCTGTTTCTCCTCATTTTTTTAGCAACTTCTCATTCCATTTCTATAGACACCCACATCATTCTATTGTTCACAGGACTTTCTTGAATGATCCAGAAAGCACTTAAAAAAAAAGATGGAAGGAATATACGGACTGATTCTAACAAAAATAATTCATTGACACGGAAACATTTAAGGAAGTAGCATACGATAAAGAGCCAAAGGTGAGGAGAGGAGGGAAGAAGTTCAAGCTGCATTGAAAACACTGACAAAAAAATAAGGCACAAGGAATCGGTGGGATGATTGACATGCTTCCACGAACAGATGCAGCCCTGGGCATTGTCACTAGTCTGTGCCACGAAACTCAGAAGATGGCTACCTGATCAACTGACCGGAAGAGAGTAATATTTTGTCCTATTTCCAAGAAAAGTGATACAAAAGAATGTGAGAATTACCAAACAATATTATTAACATCACATGTAAGCAAAATATTGCTGAAGATCATAAAAGAAAGGCTGAAACAATACAATGACAGAGAATTGCCAGAAGTTCAAGCTGGGTTTCGAAGAGGCCGTGAATCGCAGATCTCATTGGTGAAGTCAGATGAACTTTGTCTGAAAGCAGAGACTCTCAGAAGGATGTCTATCTGTGTTTTATTGACTCTGCAAAAGCGTTTAACTACATGAATCATAACAAATTATGGTTAACATTGAAAAGAATGAAAATTCCAGAACACTTAATCATGCTTATACAAAATCTATACCTGGACCGAGAAGCTGTTGTCCAAACAGAGCAAGGGAACACTGCATGCTTAAAATTAAGATGGTGTGCATCAGGGCCATATCGCTTCTTAACACCTACTCAATTTGTACGCTTAGCAAGTCATTTGAGAAGCTGAATTTTAAGAAGAAGAATGTGGCATCAGGAGGGAAGGAAGACTCATCAACAACCTGTGTTATGTACATGACAACATTGCTTGCTGGAAGTGAGAAGAACTTGAGGTGAAGAAGATCAATGACCACTGTCTTCAATATGGATTATACTTCACTATCAAGAAGACAAAAATCCTCACCACTGGGCCAATAAACAACATCATGATAGATGGAGGCGGGGGGTGGGGGGAGATTGAAACTAACAGCAATTTTATCTTACTTGAATCCAAAATCAACACTCTTGGTACTAGCAGTCAGGATCAGACCAAACGCATTGAGAAAGTCTACTGTCAGGGACCTTGCCAAAGTCCTGAAGAGCAATGATGTAAGTTTGAAGAATAAGGTGTGCCTGATACAAGCTAAATGCTTTCCAATGACCTGCTATGCATCTGAAAGTTGTTGAAGAAGAGTACTGGATATATAATTAATTGCTGAAAAAACAAACAAGTCTGTCTCAAAGAAAGTGCAGTTAGGGGCCCAATGGAAGAAAGGATGGTGAAACTTTGTCTCACACACTTTGGGCATGTTAGGAGAGGCCAGTCCTTGGAGGAGAACACCATGTTTGGAAAAATTAGGAAAAGAGAATAAGACCCTCAATGAGATTGATTGACACGTGACTGCAGCGGTGGGCTTAGCGGTGGCAGGATGATGAGGACGGCACAGGTTCAGGTCTGTTTTTCATAGGGTGACTATAAGTCATCTTGAACTTGATGGTCCCTAGCTACAACGACGGCGACATCACTGTGCAGAGCTGTGAAAAGTCTGCTGAGTGTGCACTTGAGATTGAACAAGGTGATACTTTGCTCACAGATAACAAACAACCTGTGTGTTCTGCCATCTGGTTGGTGGCATATTTTCCACGTTTTTTGCATTTCCTGAAATGTCACTCTTTCAAATGGGCCCAGGCATGATGCTGAAGTGCTCCCTCATTTAAGACACTTGTGATGTTCCTTATAGAGCAAAAAGGCATGCTAGATGGCCTTGCTTAGGCATGAGATGCGGTTCGGACACACACGTAAACTGACCGGCTGATGAAATGCTGTGACCTGTGGCTTGAAGGACCAACTTGTAGGATCCAGTGTTCATAGTAGCTTTGTAGACTATTACCACAAGTAACAGTAATCACAAAAAGTTTGCATTTGAATGGAAAAAAAATCATTCATATGCAAGACCTGATCCTAATCTTGAAAACTCCTTTTTTGTGTGTATAGTTATGAAAAAGACACACAAAGATTCACTGTGATGTTCTCTGGTGTCCAGATTGTTATAGTTTCCAAATAGTTACAATCACTATGTATTGCTTTTGTAATGGGGGAGGGGAACTTGATGTTAAAAAAAATTAAAGAAAAGCAATTTGCTCTGTAAACTTTCATTCAAACCACAATTAATAGAGTTTTTGTTGTTGGCACAGGAAGAAAAAGCTTCCAAATGACCACTTCTGACAAGTGGTTTTAGTAGATTTTCCTTCCTTTTTTTATATCTCATTTTTCTTATAAAAAGTTTCATTAAACGTGATGTGTCTATGGGGAAAATAAAATATGTGTCTTGACTACTCAACAAGGAACCTCAGGGCAGCGGAAGAGGCACCTGCTGGACACCCACCTCATTGCTGGACTTCTGGGCGAGTAAGGTCCTCTCATTGAGGACCATCCACAGCGCAGCCAGCAGCATCACCGCCCCGTGTCCACAGTCCCCGAACATCACGGCGAACAGGAAAGGGAAGGTGATGATGGTGTAGGGAGCTGTGGGGACAGACAGCCGCCTGAGTGTTCAGCGCCCACTGGCGTCCCTGACCAGCCTCCTTCCTGCTGGCCCCTGCTGGCTCCTGCTTCACTTCCTCAAACTCAAACATCCCCAAACCACCTGTTCTCAGGGCATTCCAAGTCGTGGGGCCCACATGGGTCAGAGTAAACCAGGCTCCACGGGGCTTCTGTGGTTGATTATTTCAGAAGTGGATTGCCAGGCCTTTCTTCCGGGGCACCTCCATGTGGATTCCATCCTCCATTCACTCATTCAGTTAGCATAGAGCTTGCTAACCCTGTGTACCACCCAGACAGTCATACTGTCCTCCTGACAACTGGGCTGAGCCTGGGAGAGGGACTTGCCCAAATCACCAAGTCTGACTGGATGGAAAGGCAAGTGCTCCCTCTGGGCTACCCTCACCCTCTCCTGGGCATCTCTGCCTGTTCACTGTGGTGGACACACCTCCAGCTCTTACTCCCAGTCATTCTCCATCCCCAGGGTGCCCAGCTGCAGGCCATGGGTCAGCCTGGTCCAGGCTCTGGTCATCTAAAGGGCACCTTGTCTAGACAGAGCCTGGGGAATCTGAGCTCTGTGTGCTCCCATCTCTCACAGGGTAACTAGAGTCCCTGGTGACACAACGGTCATGCTCACGGCCAGTAATCTAACAGTGGTGGTGGGGACCCGCCCAGGGTGCCTCAGAGAAAAGGCCTGGTGTTCTGCTTCCAAAGGACAGAGTCTGGAAAGCCTACAAGGTGATCTACTCTGCACTCAGAGTCAGCCATCGGGAACGGGAGTCGGCTCGACAGCCGCTGGTCTGGCCTTTTTAGCATTTTGAAGACATTTAGTGCCGTGGTGCTTGGTGAAGGAAACAAGTGGGTTAGCTGTATGGGAGACTCTGTTTCAGGGACAATCAACAAAATTAACAGTAAATAAATCTCTCATCATTTGAGCTTTACAGAAGATGACTGTGGCTGGGGTGGAGTGGGCCTGTTGCTCAATGTTCGGCTTCCCTCAACTATTGTCTTTAATCAAGCTGCTTTAACTCTGCCTCCCTGCAAACACGCTGGCCCACCTACATCATCAACAGCTGCGGGAACCAGCTCTTCCTGGTGTAAATTAGGTATGTGAGCCTATCCAAGCAGACTGGCTAGTCTCACCATTAAATTGAGCGGATTCGGGGGTGGGGAGTGTGGATCTCATCACCAGGAGAAGAGGATAAAGCAGAGAATGGACAAGTGCACCCTTCAGGGCCAGAGAGTCCTGCGCCAAGGATTGTATCCTGCTGCCGACTTGAACTCAGGGATTGTACTTTACCATTAACTGAGAAGCTCGCTGAGCTGAAGGTCTGTATCTTGCTAGCCTCAACTATAGCTTAACTTCCGTAATAAACACCTTAATTACAAGCATGGTTCTGTCAAGTCTGTGTGGTCACCGCAATGGATTTGGAACCCAAAGATTGTGTACAGGAGTGCGGATGATCAGGTCTGACCTCATGGGAATTAAGTTTTATGTTGTGGATGCTGTTGAAGGTGACGGCTTCTCTTTTTGGAGCCAATGGAGGTCAGACCCAGCATCCCCACGCTGCCTCTTTTTACAACGATGCAAGACATGAAGAAACCAAGGGAGGGTTTAGGTGAATCTGGTTTTCACCAGCTCCCCTCCGTGGTCACCTGGAGGGGAGACCTGATGGCCCTCTACTTCTCAGTTGCCCCCGACCCCACCCCGTGTGGCACACGGGCCATTGTTGTTGATGTTGTTGTTGTTTGGTGCCGTCGAGTTGTAGACGGCTCATAGCGACCCTATGAACGGACAGCCTGAGCACTGTTCGTACATAGAGTTTCCGGAGGCAAGCCATTTTGGAAGTGGATGCCGCTCCTGCTTCCAGCACAGGCCATTACCTGGGTTTATCTCCCGGTAGGTGCCCACTCCATAGGCATCCACAATGTTCTGGAAGCCGGCTGTGAACTTGTTGGTCCTGTTAAACGTGGGAGGTGCCGTTTTAGATTGTACCACAGTGAGGATAGGGGCCATGGCCGAGCCACTCTGCTCCTGCAAAGAGAACCAGAGACTGTTTTCATTTCCAGAGGGGCCTAAGGCTGAATGTTAGCCAAGGACAAGAACCCAGCCCCCACCATCCCCTGAAGTAACTTGGGACAGCTTGACATTTTCTGGGAATCATGACACACAAGTCAGCACCTGCGTTAGTTACCTGGTGCTGCTCTAACAGAAATACCACAAGCGAGTGGCTCTAACAAACAGAACTTTGTTTTCTTACAGTCTGGGAGGCTGGAAGTCCAGACTCAGGGCCCTGACTCGCTCTCAGGGAAGGTTCTTTTTTCTGTTTGCTTTGTTGTTGTTTTGGGGCAGCAGTGGGATGTGAAAGGAAAGGTTATTTTTGTTGTCCTTTCTTTAGTAAAAGTTTACAAATCATGTTGCATTTTTTTTTTATGGAAAAGTAAAAGAAAAGATTCTTTCATTGTTTTACAAACCCTCCCCCAGGTCCCCTCCACCATGCAGCCATCGCTCTAGTCTCCTGTGATGACAGAAATACCCAGTTACATCTCTCCTTTAGACGGTTCTCTCCCTCCTCTGTTTCAGTATCATGTTGCATTTTCACTCAATCATTCATAGGCATTTTATTTTAGAACATTAATGAAAATTGATGAATGTGGAGCAAGGTTCCAGTCCGCTGCATCGGAGCATCCAGTGTCCACTGCAGCTCTCCATGTGTCTTGTCCTCAGTCTTTCCCTGGTTCAAGGTTTACCAACGGCCTTTCAGTCAACAGCCACTTAGCCTCCGAGCCACTGCTACAAGTTGACATCCATCTATTCTGTTCAAACCCAGCCTGAGAACAGAACCTTCCACCTCCTCCACCCTGCAATGGAAGGTTCTACAACGTGGACTGGATCACACGGGCACAGGAATAAAAGCAGGTCCCCTTCACCCAGTAAACTCCTTCCAGCGCTCCCTCCAGCCCATGTTCACCCCTCCAGCTCCGACATCCATCCTTCTGCTTCTCCTCACTGACCCTGGCTCAGCTCAGGTGTCAACTCATCCAGGAAATGCCCCTGTGCTTTCAACCTGAGGTCAACTGTGCCGTCTAAGACTCTCATCTGGATGGCAATATGGGGGTGCAGGACTGTGTGGGGGTGAGGAGGACATTGATTCAAAGGTACCCGTAGGAACAGGACTGTGCTCACATTTTGCAGCCAGTGCCCCAGGACCCCCACCTCTGACAAAGGGGCACGGCAATGGCAACCTCCTCCAGGGCTTTGCCTTGGACTCCTCCCTGCCCTAATCTCATCATGGTCACAGAAGCCTGCTTACTGCCAACTGCTCAGAGAGCCCCCCCAGTGACAGCTTCACCCATCACTGCTGCCGTCACGGCCTCCTTACCTCCTCCACCATCACTGCCCATCATCACAGCCTCCTCCTGTCCACCTGCCGTCACTGCCCCATTATTACAACCTCTTACCGTCCACCTCCCATCACTGCCCCACCATCAAGGCCTCTTCCTGTCCACCTGCCATCACTGCCCCGTTACCACAATCTTACTGTCCACCTCCCATCACTGTCCCACTGTCATGACTTCTTACCGTCCACCTCCTACCCGTCACTGCCCCACTGTCAAGGCCTCTTACTGTCCACCTCCCATCACTGTCCCACTGTCATGACCTCTTACTGTTCACCTCCTACCCATCACTGCCCCACCGTCAAACCCTCACCATGCCCAGCTCCAAGGCCTTCTGGATGCGTGCCGTGTCTGCCACCGGGAACCAGATCTCGGCAATGACACACTGCTGGGTGACGTCGATGTTGCACAGGTTCAGGGTGTGGTAGACGGCCTTCATCTTCTGCACCTGGATGGCCCACGACTGCCATTTGGCGGCCACCTCCTGCAGCAGGCGCTGGCGATGGGACTCCGTCTGCGTGATCACCTAGAGGCCGAGGGGAGAGTACAGGTGGGGAAGCGGGGTGTTTGTGGCCATGTTTGCAGTATGGATGCTTCAGCCTCCTAAACCCAAACCCACGGTCATCAGAAAGTGGATTCTGATTCCGGCTGCCGTGGAAGAGGGTGCAGGTGTCCTGGGGTGGCGTGTGGTGTGAGCTGGACATCTAAGCCAGGCCGGCCCTGCACAGTGGGCTGCACTGTTCCCAACGGTTCAAGGATAGGAATCCACCAGGTGCTCTGCGAGAGGCAGGAATCTCCTCCAGACCAAATTTACAGCCTCAGAAACTTAATGGAGGGTCCCAGTCAAAGCCACCTCAGGGCAGGGTTTAGGTTTGGTTTGGGACAGAGTGTAACGTCCCCCACAGGGTTCCCAAGACTGTAAATCTTTATGGAAGCCAATGTCTGCCCTCTCCCCTCCAGGGCAGCTGGTGGGCGTTTTGGTTAGAAGCTGAGCTCCGTGCTCCTTCAGTTCACCTCCTGTCAGAGGCTAACCCTGTGACCAAAGACCATCCCGCCTGACCAGAACCCGCTGCCATGGTGCTGACTCCAAGCCATGGCGACCCCAGCATGTCTGGTAGAACTGTGCTCCCCGCAACTTCAAAGGCTGGTGTTTTTAGAAATCGATCACAGGGTCTTTCTACCCTCTGGGTGGTCTTGAGCCAGCAACCTTTCAGTCAGCAAACTCGTTAAGCTCTGGCAGCACCCAAGAACTCGTCATCCCTCAGTGCCCTACCAAAACGCTTTACCTAATCTCTCCCCTCCATGGTAAGTGGATTAGTGAAGGAAGGAACAATCGGGCAACTTGGTTTACCGAGGATTTATTTAATGAAATCTGATATTATGATCTGGGTACCCAACCATTAGAGTAACTTTATCCACTCACCATTTCCACACCGCTACACAAATCATAGTACACACAAGTAGAAAGGAATCATAATTTCTTTTCCATTCACCTCAGGAAGTTTTCAAAACACAAAGCCTAGGGTGTCTGGGTGAAAGAATTTCAAGGGTAATTGAATCAGAGAAATAAAATCCTCTTGACAAGTGACTAAGGAGGATTGGAGTGCATTTAATAAGAGACTGAACACGTACTTCTCGGGAAGGCAAGATGCCTCTCAGCCTGAGAGTCTTTGAGCACACACTTCATACCCAAGGAAATCCACTGGGGCTCTGGGGCTCTGTGACCACCCCAGTAACCACAGTTTCAATCTACATTTCCATTTAAAATTCCGCTCCTTAGTGGCACAAGCCAAGTCTCAAGTGCTCCAGGCTCTTGTGACACAAGGCTACTATAGTGGACCAAGCAATCTTTGTAACATTGCTGTCACTGTAGAAAATTCCAGAAAGCAGTACTGACCATGCAGTTTGAAGTAGGCCCAGTTCATGCAGACATAAACCACTTTCACTATGTAAATAATTACACAAAAGTAATAAATCTGATCAAACAACTGGTGGAAAAGAATTGGTTTCACTGCCTGTGCAAGGTAACTGGCTAATTGTCTCATAGGTGTGACCAAGAACCAGGCAGGCAAGAAGGGACTCATGACCACATGAAAGGAATCCTCTTGGGGGCATAATAGCGCTTTGTATGTTGGGCTGATAACCGTAAAGTCAATGGTTCAAATCTACCAACTGCTCTTTGGGACAAAGATGAGGGAGTCTTTTCTCGTAAACAGCCTCTGACACGCGCTGGGGGGTCGCCATGCGTCAGCATGGACTCAATGCAGTGGGCTTGGCTGGGAGGCTTCTTGTTATTGTTGTTGCTACCATCACATTACAAGCAACCCATAGATAACCCTCCAATGGGCTTTCAGAGGCAGTCAATCTTACAGGAGGAGACTGCTCATCTTTCTCCCCCAGAGCAACTGGTGGATTCGAACTGCATACCTTTGGGTTAGCAGTGCAATTCCTTACCACTAAGCCACCAATGCTCTCCACTTGGTGGCTAAATGAGAATTCTCTGAGCAGATGAGGTTAAAACTGTGGTGCATCTGAGCCCAAAGTGTGACAAAAACAAGGAAACATGCTTATTGAACTCTGCTTCCCAATAATGGAAACTTCCAGGCCAGCAACTGGAAAGACAGCAGCCTTCCCGCACAGGCCCAGGGTAGCTGTGACGTGCAGGGACAGGGGAGGGTGCCCACCTGCAGCCCCCACCATGCCCCTCGCCTGGGATGGCACACCACACTTACAATGTTCAGGTCTTCCAGCCTCACGTTGACTTCAGCCAGCATGTCCTTCCGCTCGGCCGCAGACTCTGGGCAGGCGTAGATGGTGGCGTGAAACCTGTGTGATACGTCCCCAAGGCCTCCATCACCCACTGGCTCCTAAGCCATCGGGTACAGCCTTGGGCTGGAGGGCGGCCTTCTGGAACAGCCACCTCCTCGGCAATGAGCAAGTGGGCCCACGGGAGTCCTTGAAACGGTCCTCAGCTACCGGTGAGAGCTCTCCTTCCCGGCCCCGCAGGACCTGACAGTCAGCTGAATTTCCAGCACCGACTTGTCAGCCCCGGAAGCGATTCTAGAGCCCCCTGGGCCTTAGGGAGACCACAGGGAGCTGCATTTTCCCGGGGCGCCCTGCCCAGCCCACCCTGAGCCCCCCAGGCCGCAGGCCCAACTCACCCTTCACAGATCTTCCTGATCTTCTGCCTCAGCTGCTCGCCTTGGTAAAATATGATGAAGATGTTCTTCGTAACGTTTTCTTTCTGGAAAAGCAGGACACGTTAAAAACAGAATCTTTTCTGCTTTACACACAATAGAGAGAATAGGAAGAAACGGAAGATTTATTAACAATGTGTATCATGAAATTAGAAGAGTTTAACCCCCTGCAACTCATGCAAGCTTGTTTGTCACTGCAGTCAGTGGTGGGTCCCAGGACGAGAGCTGTGTCTCACAGAGACACAAATGGACAAGCCACATTGAGGGATTTAGGGCCCTTGGTGACTCCATGCATGTCACTGCAGAACTGCGTTTTCTTCTTTCTTCATTTATTGGCAAGTTGGTTTTGCATCCCATTCACACACATTGTTTGTTGCAAAGCCCCAGAATGCAGCACTCTCCCACTCCCGCCCTGTGGTTCTCATTTCCATTCGTCCTTTCCCAGACCTTCCTGCCTTCTGACACTTCTCCTGGGCACATGCTGACCTTGACCCTGAATGACTGTTTGCTCTAAGAAGTGCACATTTCCCTACTGTCCTTGTTTGCGTGGTAGGTCTGTTGACCAGATGAAGGATGAGAGGTGAGTTTCGTTCCAGGCGTGGGGACTTAGAGCCTCAGTCTCAAAGCTGCCACCAGGCTCTATCAGACCAGTCAGGCTGATGTTTTCCCAGTTTGGGTTCTGTTTTCTATTTCTTCCTACTCTCTCTGGGCCCTCCTGTCCTGAGCCCTCTCGGAGTGCTAACTGGACCCCATCCAGCTCCTGACGGCCTCTTACTCCTTTGCACTGTTTCTATGCATCTGTTTCTCCCTTTTCTTTGCTGCAGACAAGGAGAGGCCGAGAGCCACACTTGGATGGTTACTCACAAGCTTTCACGGCCAGTCACTCCTCGCCCCAGTGGACTGGAGAACTCTGTCCTCAGGGCCTGTCTTCGACGGCCCCAGACAACTGCGTCCTCATTCACAGGGTTCCCAAGGCTGCAATCTTTCAAAAGTAGATCACTAGACCTCTCTTCTGAAGCTCTTGTGGGTGGACTTTAACCACTAACCTTAAGATAAGTACGTGACCAGCAACAAACGAATAGAAAAATTTTGGTACATTCACACAATGGAATATCAGACAGGATTGAAAAACAATGAACCCATAGTCATTACACAGCATAGGGGGGCCTAGAGAACATTATGCTGAGTGAATTATCTCAGTCACAAAAGGATAAATACTATATAACACCACTGTTATGAAATAGGACAGACAGGGAGGTGAGAAGCTAATGGGAAAAGAGTTGATAGATAAACACTGTCGTAGAACAGATGAGGGGAAGAACTGTCTGAAAGGAATATATGATTAGGCATTATACATATGATAGCAATCTCAAAGGGTGCATTGCTGAGAGGGCCGAGAAGGGCGCAGGGGAGGAAGGGAAGAAAATATGCAACAGAAAAAAAGGAAGAAAAAAATTCTAAATTTAATTAAAAAGTTCACTGGGGGGCGGTAAGGGAGGAGGAGGGAGGAAAATGTGCAACAATGAATGAATGAAAATCCAACTTTTCTGTAAATGTCCATTAAAATTACAATAAGATAAAGGGTTCTTTAAAAAAAAGATAAAAAATAATAATAAAAGTAAGTGAATCCTCTAACAGTTTGTCCTCTTTGGGGCCTCCAGAAGTTGTGTTGTTGATTGCCTTCAAGTTGAGCATGACTCATAGGGACCCTATGAACAAAAGGCCTGAAGCCCCTCTACAATTTTTTACATTTATCAAAGTTCATAGTGTTGTTTTAGGAAGTGGATGCATCCTCCCAATCTCACAGGTGATAGTTTGAATCTAACACTCTTAAGGCCTCAAGGACTGGCTAATGGATGCAGTCATCACTCTGTACTAAGGTAATCTAAGATTTCTTAAACTGAACATCTTAAAGTGGGAAAGGGTCTTAATCCAGCAGAGCTATTCAGCCTGGAGCCCTTTCTTTCTCCCCACCCCGTAATCACTGGGAGTTACTGCCCTCAAACTACAACATGCTAATTGCACCAACTCCCTGTGGGGCACTGATAAGGTCCACTGGACTGGTCTGGGAATGGCCACCGCCCAGAACACCTGGACCAGAAGAGCTGCTGTAAAGATTTGTCACACCCATGTCCTGTCCCTTGCCCTGCAGGCCCTCCTTGTGGTCTCCAAGATGAGGAGAAAGTTCCAGAAGCTCCTATCTCTTCCCCCCACCCCACCCCCACCCAGTCCGAGCTCTCCTACTCATTGCTGTGGAGCGTGAAGACTCCTGGCTGGGCCTGCAGGAGGCTTTTGGAGGCTGCACATCTCTCTCCCACAGAGCCTGGGGTGGATTCGAACCACCAGAGAGGCTGCCTGTGATTAGCAGTGCCACTTTCTACAAACTGCCACCAGAGTTCCCTGTTGCCCGTGTACCAGCATATAAGACAGCTTCCATCTCCCCATCCCACCCGCTCTCTGAGATTCCTTTTTCCCCTACAGGCTTTGGGGTAACCCTCTGACTAGTGGTATCAGCATCACCCGAGAATTTATGAGACATGCCCGTTTTCAGGACTCACCCCAGAGCCTCTCGTCAGGGTTAGCACTTAACAAGGCCATGAGAGGCCAATGAGCACTGAGGCTGGAGAAACTCGGGCTGAACTGTGGCTTGTCAACAACACGCTGATACTAGAGGCAAGTTTGAGCTGCTCAGGGAATCCAAGCAACTCCAGGGGCCTCACTCCTTGCCGTGGAGTCAGAACTGATTCATAGCTGACCCTCAGCGGGTTTCCAGGCTGTCACGTGCATGGGAGGAGACAGCCCACTTCCCCCGCAGAGCCACTGGATTTGAACTCGCAGAGAGGTGAGGGTTTTGGGTTGGCCACGCAACTCCCTACCGACTACCCCACCTGAGCTGCCTACGAGGAAGCAGCAAGGTGCAGGAGGAACCCAGGTGGCAGAGTGTGTAATGTGCCAGACTGCTAGCTTGAAGGTCATCAGTTCAAACCCACCAGTTGCTCTACTAAAGAAATAGACAAAAATGGGGCAGGACTACATTCCGCCAGGGTTGCTGTGTGTTGGGATTGATTCTCCGGCAGCAGGTTGACCAGTCAGCCCTTGAAATAGTCAGAGCTGCAAACCAAAAGGCTGACACTTGGGACCCACCCTGTTGCTTCACAGGAGAAAGGCCTGGAAAGCGTTTTCATAAGGATGGCGGCTTTGGGCAGCCTGTGGGGCAGCTCTCCTCTGTCCTGGGTCATCTCAGGTCATCATCCACTCCCCAGTCCTTGAGCCGACCTTTCAAACGTGTGGGTGACAGAGAGAAGAGGCCAGGCAGGGGGCCGAGCAGAGAGAGAGCAGAGCTGAGCATCGGAGAAGTGGAGCCTGGGGGGGACTCCGGGAGCTGGGTACGCACGGTGGTGGGGTCCTCCAGGGGCACGGCCATCTCACTGAACCTCAGGTAAATGTTCCCTCGGCAGACGCGCCACAGCAGCCTCTCGAAGGCAGACATCCGCTCCCGGTCCACCACGCCGGCCGTGAACCTGGGGTCACAGTGAGCTGCTGAGGCCCCGGGGTGGGACAGAGAAGACCTCCCGGGACAGGGGTGCGGGACCCAAGGGCCTTAGGACCCATCCCAACACAAATACTGCAAGGAAATAAGTCACGGTTACACATCATTTCTTGTTGTTGTTAAGTGCTGTTGGGTTGACCCAATGAACAACAGCCCTGAATCCTGTCCCATCCTCTGCAACCTCACCATCTCCGACACACTCGAGCTCGGCACCATCACTTTGATTACAACTCACAGCTTCCAAATGCAGACAGATCTGAGCCCTGCCCTGCCCTGTGCCGCCCTCCTGATTTCAGCAACGCTGGGGTCATTGTCCCACTCTCTGTGTCCGTCCATCTCGTTGAGGCCTTCTCTCTTTCCCTGATTCTCTGCTTTTCCAAACATGGTGTCTTCTTCCAAAGCCTCGCCCCTCTTGACCACATTCCCACAGGAAGGGAGAGGGAGGGATACCATCTCAGCTCTCTGGAGCACTTGGCTTGCCCTTCCTCCAAGAAAGACTTCTTTGTTCT
>NW_006399805.1:9039877-9040536 GCF_000299155.1 Elephantulus edwardii
TCCCGGTGCATTAATAATTGAAAATTATTAAAATGAATAATAGAAATGCCATAGCTTCGGTCAAGTGCACTTATTCTTCAAAGCAGCCTCCTTACCCTTGAGCACTTTAAAGAGTAGAGCACCTGACGTGATTTCTTGATTATTGTTGCCAGGAGTGCTGACTGTAGAATCGAAAGTGCAGGCTCTCAGTAAAAGTTCAAGTGTGAGAATTCCCAAACTGAGACACAGATCGAACTCATGCTGTTGGAAAATGTGGAAAGTTAGACAATAACATCTCAGTTATTGAGGAGGCAGTTTAATCAGTGTCAGTGGTGAAGAGAACGGTCTCAAATTTCCTTCCCCGGCTCCTAGAAGAACTGATTTCCACTGTGGCTTTGAAAACCAACAGGTAAGATTGTCATAGACCTTCAATTCTTAAGAAACTCAGTATGAGGGAGAAAACTGTTTAAAAAGGATATGTGATTAGGTATTACTGTCATGACATCCTCTAACAGTTTGTCCTCTTTGGGGCCTCCAGAAGTTGTTGTGTTGTTGATTGCCTTCAAGTTGAGCATGACTCATAGCGACCCTATGAACAAAAGGCCTGAAGCCCCTCTACAATTTTTTACATTTATCAAAGTTCATAGTGTTGTTTTAGGAAGTGGATGCATCCTCCCAAT
>NW_006399805.1:9040906-9056995 GCF_000299155.1 Elephantulus edwardii
ACGACTCGACGGCATCAAACACCACCAACAACAATCACCTTCCTAGATCATCACAGCATGGTACCTGAGGCAGGCAAACATTTCAAATCCCAGCAACTGTCCTTAAGCACTTGTCCAATTAACACAGGAGTGGGAATCCCCATAGACTGTCCGGCACATCCTGACCTCCACCCAGTTCCTTACATGACTGTGTGTATGGAGGAGAGTGTAGAAATATTAGCTCACGAACCTCATCCTTTCTACCCATCAAGTTGGCATTTCTTTAAATAAACTGCCTTCCCAGACTCCTGATGAAGTCTTAGCTCTTTAAAGGTCTTGTCCTTGTTTTGTTAGAGTTGCTTCTGGATACTGTTTAAATGGCATCTTTTTAAAAACTACAGAGCTCTGTCTGGTGTGTTGCACGCTGCGCTGCTAGCCAAAAGGTCAACAGTTCAAATCCATCAGCTGCTCCAAAGAGAAGAGTGGGCCATCTTTCCCCATAAAGAGTCCCTCACAGCCGTGGAAACTGATGGAGGGAGGGTCAAGACTGATTTGGCAGCAGAGATGTTTTTGGTTGTGGTTGTTTCAAAAACTGCATTTCTGTTTGCTGGGTGTGGGCATGGAGAAGTGCCAATCGTTTTTTTTATGAGTTATAAGGGGCCCAGCTGCGGGTCTGGATCCTTCAGTCGCTCGTCGGGAAGAACACGAAGCAGTCTGCTCTTAAGATTTGTGGCCTTGGAAGCCCAGGGAGGGTCACACGAGAGTGGGAACAGGCTCGGAGGTAGTGGGTGTAGTTGAAACGAGCTCAAATGTAAACTTGGCCCACTGACTTTAAAGGGACAATCTCATGGGTCTGTAACTTTGAATCTACGTTCACCCTACGTTATTCACAGAACAGTTCCTTCGCTAATATGCTTTCATTCTTTCCATTTCTAATTTAATGCCCTACGCCTGTAACATTTAATACCTAATAAATGAAACCCAGGAAAGCCTGGCATGGAGGGAGACTCACCAGAGTGCTCCTCCTAAGAGAGGAGGAAAGACTTGGTCTCACATGCCTTGGGCACGTTACTAGGAGACACTCATCTCTGGAGAAGGACATCATGCTTGGAAGAGTAGAGGGTCAGTGAAGAAGAGGAAGACCCTCAATGGAATGATTGGAGACGGCTGGATACAGTGACCGAAACAGTGGCCTTGAGTGAAGCTGACACAGGATCTGAGAAGGTTTCAGTTTGCTGTACGCGGGTTGTTTTGGGTCAGAACTACCCCAACGGCACCTGACAACAACAACTGAAAACCTGGATCCCCCAGGCTCTCACCTTTCAGAAATCCACCCTGTCACTAGGGCATGGTGAGGGTCCTTCTACTCTGGACCGGTGGCACTTTGATAATAGTCTAGAAGGACAGGGGTGTGACCCCTCTCAAAAGCCGGGACCACCCGGGACTGCCAGCAGCAGCAGGTAGAGGGGACAGAGGGCCTCCCCAAGCCCAGCGCCCGTCCTGAGCACTGACTCATCTGTGGGACTTGAGAGCCTCCCTTCAGGTTCTCTCTGGGGGAGAACCCCACTCACCCCAGCTTCCCAGACATGGACGCAGGTGAAGGGCGGAGCTCCAGGAGGCCTGAGGTGTCTTCCACGAAGAAGTCATCAGCCAGGTTGGTCTCCGTCTGCAATGAGACCCCCACTCACTAGGGACTCCAGCTGCCCAAGGCTCCCCCTGGCCCCAAGGCTTCTCTCCTTTTAGGGAAATGTTCTTTTCCCACAGTGGTTCAGAGGAGGCAAGCCGGCCCCTACATTTGGTCTCATCCCACCCACAGGCACAGCATCTTTTCCTAATGTCTAGACGGCGTGGGGCAGTTGGCCTTGCTCCGTTTTCCCAGCAGCCCCTACTCACTTGGTGTCTCTGGTCCCATTTTGGTCACTCACCGTATTTCCAAGTTTTCCCTCATGTTATATATTTTACACCAACTAGATGGCAGCCAGGGTAAATGTAATTCTTTGACACACAGAAAAACCAAAAAAATCTCAACATCTGAAACTGATTCCGCAGTCACTCTGAGGCCCCTCTGTTATCGGGTGGTGAAGCCACAAATCTTTATGGGAACATACACCGTCACACTTTCTCCTGATCTTTTGGTTAGCAGTCAAACATGTTTACCACTGCACCACCCAGGCCTCCTACTAGAAGATCAAATTCAAACTCATTGTTGTCAGAACCGACCCACAGTTGACCCTACTGCAGGTTTTCAGAGGCTAATGATCTCAGTCTAGGGACTAAGCTGTACCTGAACCAGGCCGTGGTCTTTGTGATTACTTGCTATGCATCAGAGAGCTGGACAATGACGAAGGAGATACAAAAATCAATGTCTTTGAATTGAGGTCTTGGAGATGAGTATTGAACTTGGACTTTCAAGAGAACAAACAACTCTGTTTTGGAAAGGGTGAAACCAAATTTCTCCTTGGAGACAAGGATTCTGAAGCTCCATTATCACATACTTTGGGCACATGGCCAGAAGGGACCAATCTTTAGAGAAGCTTGGAAGGGTGGAGGGACAGTGCAGGAGAGGAAGACTCCGGATGAGATGGATTGACACAGTAACCGGGGCGATGAGGGTTAAGTATGTCAGAGTCAGTGAGACTGGCTCAGGACAGGGCAGAGTTAAGAGCTATTGTACATAATAATAATATTAAAAAAAAAGGCTATTGTATATAGGGTCTCTATGAGTCAAAGGCAACTCAAAAGCACAGAACAACATAAATTGCCCGTTTATGGAGAATTGCCCATCTTCCTCCTGCAGAGGGGCTAGTGGCTTCAGACCTCTTGTGTTCGGGCAGGCTGTACAATTCCTTTCCACTAGGCCAGCAGGGCCCACTTCTAGGAACTAGGACCTTAATGAAACAGTCCCCAGATAATGACCTCAAAGAAGTCCTGAGTTTTCTTCAGGAGGTGTTTGAGCTCTGTCAACTGTAGGTAGCTTTTCTTCAAATCTTGCTGGTTGTGGTTGGCTTCCTGTAACTCCCTTTCCAACTTTTCCAGAACAGTCTACAAAGGAAAGAAAAAAAGGTGAACTGGGCAGGAAGTACAATGAAGTCCTCATGCTCATCAGCCCCAAAATAACCAATAGTCAAACAGTTCGTTTCTTCCCGATGTTGCTTACGGTGGAGCGTCCGCTCAGTGATTGTGGCCGAGGGCTGCAGGCAGGAGCCCTCCCTGCTGCTCCCAGGCCCATCACCAAACAGGGAGGAGTGTCGAGAAATGTCAAAAAATAGCCAAGAATTCGCCAAACACAGATTCCACGGATGCACCCGGGGGAGGGGGAGGGGCCTGAGGCTAAGAGAGAGAAGCCAGACACACAGGGCAAACACAGGAGGGTTCAGCTGGTGGGAAAACATTCCTGAATGGTGACCAGCGATGGGGAGGGGAAGGAGGGGCAGGAATTATCAGACAGGACACAGACACTGGAATCTGGGAACAGGGAATGCGATACAGAGTAAGGAGTGAAAAAAAGAGGTTTCTAAATCAAAATCTGAGAGATGTCAAATAGAGTGACTGGAGTGAAATCAACACAATACTGGACACAGTCAGAGAATATAGTGCTGAAATTTAAAAGGAACATTAGAAATAGAAGAAGTAATTTATCCAAAAATCCATCATTAATAGATGAGGCAACAATTAGGATTAGGGCAATTGATATCACTGAATTATTATACACTTGAAAAATATTGAGTTTATAAAAGTCGTGTTTTCTTACAGTAACATTACAACAATAGAAAATAACAGACTACAAACAACAAATGCTGGTGATGTTGTGGGGAAACTGGAAGCCTTATTCACTGTTGGTGGGAGTGTAAAATGGCGCAGCCACTATGGAAGGCAGTATGGCGCTTTCTCAAAAGTTGGAAGTAGAAATACTATTTGACCCAGCAATTCCACTACTGGGATATACCCAAAAGAGATTATAACTGCCACCCAAGCAGATATATGCACACCCATGTTTATCGTGGCTTTGCTCACAATTGCAAAGAGTTGAAAACAACCTAAGTGCCCATCAACAAACGAATGGATAGAGAAACTGTGGTATATTCACACAATGGAATACTATGCTGCATTGAAAAACAAGGAACTCATGAAATATTATTCAAAATGGGTGACACTGGAGGACATTATGCTGAGTGAAAGATCTCAGTCACAAAAGGACAAATATTGTATAGTGCCACTGTTGTAAAACGGGACTGACATTGGGGTTGGGGAGAGACTGAGAAAGATGGAAAAGTAATGTATACTGCATTGAAACAGATGAGGGAAAGAACTGTTTAAAAGGGATATGTGAGTAGGTATTATTGTCATGACAGGAGTCCAGAACGAAGGCTGCATATTGGAGTTGATCTAGGGGCAGAGATTGTAAAACAATGTAAGAATTTTTCTTTTACTTTTCAAAGAGAAGAGTGTACTGGGGGGAGGGGTGGGCAGGGAGAAAAGGCAGCAATGAATCAATGGAATCCAAGGTCTCAGTAAACTTTCATTAAAATTATTAATAATAAAATTTAAAGAAAATGACATAATGGATGGTGTGGTGTGTAAAGGGGATACTATCACATGCTGAAAAAGAGAGGAAGGCCCTCCCTCAGTGAGAGAGATCGACAGAGACACTGGGCTTGAGTGTATCAGACGGTGAAGATGACCAAGGACGAGAGAATACTTGTCATGAGGTCATTATGGACAACGGGTAACTCTATCACCGCCGTTAAGAGGAATTCTTAACAGAAACATGAAGCAGTATGTTCTCAGTGCTCCTGAGTGGACAGAGAAACAGGTTTTCCTGGCTGCTGGCATGGTCATCTGACACCAGGTCTCCTTGGAAACAATACAGCTTCTTTAAAAACAAAGTTGCAAAATGCAGAAGACCAAATGGCCTGTCTGCATTTATAAAAACATGAAATAGGCAAAACCAAACCCCGGGTTTATTTCAGAAGTGAAATATATGGCAAATCTATGAAGATGCAAAGAGAGAGGAACTCCACAGCTGAGGCGGTAATTGTCAGAGGGAGAGGGGACAGGAAGGGAGCACAGAGAACTGGACGAGCTCTCTTGTGGCTCGGTGCTATTGAGTGGATTCCAGCTCTTAGTGACCCTGGGACACAGTGACTGGCCCATTGAGTGCTCCAAGCTAGTCTCCATCAAAGCAGCTGGTGGGTCAGCGTATTTTCTTCAGCTGTTCATTTTTTAAATGCCAGAGCATTTTGTTGGGCTTCTCTTGTTGTTAGAAGCCATTAGGCTAACTCCAACTCACAGCAGCCCTGTCCTGCGCCGCCCCACAGTGCCCACCGCGCTCAAGCCCGTTGCTGCGGCCACTCTGTAAATCCATCTTGTTCAGAGTCTCTTCCTTTCCCTGACCCTCCACTTTTGCAAGAATAATGTCTTTTTTCAGAGGACTGGCCCCTCCAGACAACAAGCTCAAAGTATATGAGATGCAGTTTCACTCTCTTTGCCTCAAACAAGTAGTTCCTCCAAAGTAGATTTGCTGGTTCTTTCAGAAGTCCATAGATTTTGGCAGTCCATGGAGTTGTCTTAGGGAAAGGTGTATACACACTTAAGTGCAGCCTTCATTATAGATTGCACCTCAACATCAAGGAAACAAAGGGCCTCACCACATGGCCAACAGTCAACATCATGATAGATGGAGAAAAGATTGAAGCCGTCAGTGATTTCATCTTGCTAAGATCAACAGTCAATATCCTTGGCACCAGAAGTCAGGAAATCAGGAGACATACTATATTGGACAAGTCTATGCTCAAGGACTTCTCTAGAATATTTAAAAGAATAAAAGAATTAAAAGAATATTTAAAATTATGTCAGTTTGAGGACCAGGATATGTCTGATTCAGGTCATGGTCTTCTCAATAACCTTCTACACATCTGAGAGCTGGGCAATGAATAAGGAGGACAGGAAAAGAATTGATGCCTGTGGCCTGTGGTCCTGGAGAAGAGTACTAAGTATCCATGGGCTAAAAAAACCTCAAAAAAATACCAAAAACCCACAAAACAGATATGACTTGGAAAAGATGCAGCCCAAGTCCTCCTTGGAGGCATGAATAATGAATTTTCATCTCCTGTATTTTAAATATGTTCCTAGGAGAGGTTGTTCCTTGGAAAGAGGCCTCACGTTTGGAAAGGTGGCGGGTCAGCAAAAGAGAGGAAGACCCTCAACGAGATGGATGGACAGTGACTGCAGCAGTGGGCTCTGCAATGTCAGAGATGATGAGGGTGACGCAGGGCAGGACACGGGTCAGGTCTGTTGTTCATCGGGTCACTATGAGTTGTCCTCGACAGCACATAACAACAACAACAACAACCAAAAGCACAAACGAATTTGTCTTAGAAAAGTGAAGCCAGAATGTTCCTGAGAAGCAAGGATGGTGCGACTTTGTCATACGTACTCTGGGTATGTTGTCAAGAGGGGCTCAGCCCTGAAGAAAGGCATCATGGTTGGTCGTTGTTGTTGTTAAGTGCCGTTGAGTCAAGTACAACCCGTAGTGACCCTATGAATAACAGATCTGAGCTCTGTCCTACCCTGTGCCATCCGCACAATCTCCAACACTCTCAAGCCCATTGCTTAGTCACCGTGTCCATCTACCTGGTTCAAGGTCTTATTCTCCTTTGTGGTCCCTCCGCCTTTCCAAGCATGATGTCCCTGCCCAAGGTATAACCTGTTTAAATAATATGCCAATCCAGGCCACGGTCTTCACAATTACCTGCTACTCATCAGAGAGCTGGAAAATGACTAAGGATGATAGAAAAAGAGTTGATGCCTTTGAGTTGTGGTGCAGGAGAAGAGTACTAGAAATACTATTGGCTGTTAAGAGAACAAGCAGGTCTATATTGGAGAAGGTGAAACCAGACTGCTCCTTAGAGGCAAGGATTCTGAAGCTCCATCAGAAGTACTTGATCGTGTTGCCAGGAGGGACCAGTCCTTGGAGATGGACACATGCTTGGAAGGGTGGAGGGACAGCACAGGAGAGGAAGACCTCAGATGAGATAGATTGACTCAGTAGCTGGGGTAATGGGGGTAGATGTGTCAGAGACGGTGAGACCGGCTCAGGGTAGAGCAGGATTCAGAGCTGTTATACACAGGGTCTCTGTGAGTCACAAGCAACTCAATGGCACATAACAACAGCAGTAACATACTCAAAGTATGTGAGATGAAGTTTTACTATCTTTGCCTCCAAGGAGCACTTTGGCTGCAGGAAGACTGTCTCTCAGGAGTCTGACGCAATGGCTGCAGCCATGGGCGGAGATGCGGCCCTGACCAGGAGGGTGACACAGGCTCTGGCAGGGTTTTGTACTGTTGTTTAGAAGGATGGACACGTTGGAACTAAGCTGGAACTAAACGAAGCAGATCAACGCGTGTAATCTAAACCTCCCCATGTTGTCACCTTCCACAAATCCCCTGCAACTCAACAACCTGTTGCATCAAGTCAAAATCGACTTATCGCTGACCTTCCATTGGGTTTCTGAGGCTGTAAGTCGTGTGGGACGAGCTTGGCCAGCATTCGGCCGTGGAGCTCGTGCTGGGTCCTGATTTGTGGAGACTCCACAGGACAGATAGGACCTCTCTATGGTTCCTGATGCTGCCATCGTTATCAAAGTGGACGGCCTCATCTTCTCTCGTGAGAGGGCTGGTGGATTCAAACCACCAACCTCCCAGTTGGCAGCTGAACACTGGCCACAGCTCCATTGACTAGGTGAATGGCCAGGGCTCCATTCACCTCCATAATGGAATCTAATAGAACCACTCGTCTTGGTCATTCCAGGGCAGGATGGATGCTAACCCTTCTCACTTCTTCATCCTATAAACGGCGCGCATGTAGAAATGTGAGCGCACATACAGGGAAGACGGAGGACAGGAGAGAGCTACAAACCCAAAGCTGTGGGCCGCCTCGGGCAGCAGGTAACAGAGGGGACACTGAGGGGGATGTCCTGCTCCTTCACACCCCACTGTGCTCAGTCACAGCAGCACTGGGGAACGGAGCCTCCAGAGACTCACCTCCAAGCTGATCATCTCCCGAGGGAGAGGGGTCGGGAGGTACTTCTCAGGCCCTTGAATCACCGGAATCTCGTTTTTCATCTCATCTTCCAGAAAACCTGAGGGACGACACCCCACCAGACAGGCCTAGGTGACTGCAGTGGCTCATGTCTGAGAAATGGGGCCAAACCAGCAGGACGGGTCAGTTCTCGCCAGCACAGCCACCCGAGCGCCTAGGGGCACATCATAGCACCTGGACGCACCCCGCTCCACCCTGCTGCCGGCCCTCTCCTGGTCCCCCCAGTGCCATTCGCCCCCCACGAGCCACAGCCGACCGGAAAACGACTTACGGAGGATCCTCTCCAGAGACTCACACCTTCTGACTTCATTCACAAACTTCCTCTGGAAGCTGTTCACGCTCGCGTTCAGCTGGAGAGAAGGAAGCCCACAGATGAGCCCAGTGACAGTGGCCAAGTCCAGTAATGTCTGGCATTTCCCACCCAGGACTGTCCCCTATCAGGTCCCCATCCTCACCCATAGCCTCCCCTCAATCAGGTCAGCACCCATGGCCATTCTCCATTAGATCCGAACCCATGGCCACCCCTGCCATCAGGTCCCCACCTACAAACACCCCTATCAGGTCCTCATCCACACCCACAGCCACTCCCACCATCAGGTCCCCACTCACAGCCAACCCCCATCCTTCTCCCAGACCCCCAGTCAGAATTCCAAAGCTGTAAATCTTTATGGGAGAAGACTGCCCATCTTCCTGCCTCAGAGTGGCCGGTGGGCCAGCATGTTCCCACTGGTTACTTTTGAAATGCTGGAGCACTTTGTTAGGATGATCTTGTTGTTAGGGGCCATGGGGTTAACTACAGCTCACAGCAACCCTTTGAACAACACCCCGTCCTGCGTCATCCTCACAACCTCTGAGGCGCTCAAGCCCATCGCTGCAGTCACTATGTCAATCCTTCTCTTGGAGGGTCTTCCTCTCTTTCCCTGGCCCTCCACCCTTTTCAGAGGAATGGCCGGCCCTTCCTGACAATAAGCCCAAAGTATGTGAGATGAAGGTTTCGCCATCCTTGCTTCTGACATACACTTTTGTTGCTATTCTTTGAAGATAGATTTGCTAGTTCTTTTGGAAGCCCATGGATTTCGGCAGTCCACGGGGTTGTCTTAGGGAAAAGTATTTACATGCATAAGACAGGTGGGTTAGAGGTAGACCACACCTTGGGATTCAAGCTCCCCGTCTCCCAAATGCTGCCCTGGCCCTCTCACTGCTGAGAGGTCTAGTCACCTTACACTGTTAGGAAATTGGCTGTCCAAATGAGACCATGAGATCCCCAATAGCGTTACGAATATGCCATGAATATAGACATGGCCGTCAATGACAATGCAATGTCCATGGTAGGTGACCGACCCCAGGTCAGCACACTTGTGGAAGACCTGCATGGGTCAGGTGCTGTGCTAGGAACCAGGGCTCTAAGATGAGCAAGACTGATAGTTCCATGCAGGAGCTTAACTTTGACCTTGACCTTAAAGAGGAAGAAGAGTCTAAGGTCAGTCTCAAGTTTGGACAGGATCCCTGGTGAGCTCATCCAAATAGTACCCTGGGTGATAGCATCCTCGAGATGACCTGTCAAGATTGTCACACCAGGACTCAGAAGGGACACAGCCAGCTGTGAACTATCAGAGTCCTTGTTCCCACCCTGACAGTCAGGGCAAACTATTCTCTGTCCTCAGGAGTAGGGGTCCCCATGCCTGGGGTGTGTCCAGGGCCTTGGAGATACTACAAGGGAAATACAACTACATGGCCTCTAGCACACAGATTCTATTAGGGCTTCAAGACTTGGAAGAAGTTCTGTGGAAGACTGTGGTCTGGAGGATGGAGAACTTGTCACCAGAGACTTGCCCACTTCTGTAGTGAATTCCAGCAGGAAGCACTGTTCTCTTTAGCAGAGCTGAGTTGGCTCTGACACATGGTGACCCTACGACCATCGGGCACCACCTTCTCCCCCTGGAGCCCCACCACCTTCTCCCCCTGGAGACCCACCACCTTCTCCCCTGCTGGAGTCACACCACCTTCTCCCCCTGGAGCCCCACCACCTTCTCCCCCTGGAGCCACACCACCTTCTCCCCCTGGAGCCCCACCACCTTCTCCCCTGCTGGAGTCCCGCCACCATCTCTCCTGCTGGAGCCCTACCACCTTCTCCCCCTGGAGTCCCACCACCTTCTCTCCCATTGGAGTCTCACCACCATCTCCCCTCCCCCCAACCCCCAGAGCCCATAGTTTCTGCTCTTATGTCCTTCCTTCCCACCCAGGGACTTGGTCTCCACACTACCAGACCGTGTTCTGCTGAACACCACGGGGTTTTCACTGGCTCATTTTGGTAAGACTTTTTCTCACTTAACTTTAGGCATGTTGTCAGAAGAGACTCGTCCTTGGGAAAAAAGACATCATACTGGGAAAGGTCAACAAAAGGGAAGAGCTTCAATGAGAAGGCAGAGACTGTGATTACGACACAGGACCAGGGATCTTTCCAGCCTGTCGTTTATACGATTGTAATGAGTTGGAGTCAATGACGTAGATCAACAAGGAATTTTTGAAAATCAGTATGCCTATCTTCCTCCTCTTAATCTGGAAGCTTCACTGAGCCCTCCCCACACTGAGTGACCCTACTGGTATTTGAAATAGTGGTGCCATCACAGCAGGTCATGCTGGTGGGTGGCGGAGCCTGGAGGACCCACAGAACCCCAGCTCTTGTGCTCAGAGCTGGAGGCCTGGCTCACCACAAAGCGCGCTGACCATCCACCCCACCGCCCCGGCCTCCAGGAGGCAGGACCTACGTCTCTGAACTGCACCAGGTCCAGCTCCCCGAGTTCAGCCACACAGCAGTATGCAGCCTCCACCTGGAGGAAGAGCTGGGACAGGCACATCTCCTCACTACGGAACACGGACGCCATCGCGGCCCAATCTGTGGGGGAGAGACAAAGGTGATGCGTGGGTGGAAATCTAAAGATTCGCCCTTTTTCCTCAGTTGAGTCAAACGAAAACCTGACAGGAATCATTTCTGTTTCGCAAAATACAAGCAAAAATAGGACAGTAGGTTTTACCATCTCTCAGGTTGACAGGAGATGAAAAACAGGACTCGTTTGGAGGACTCTTTGGAGTTTATGAGGAAGTAGATACCTCCATCCCCTGGAAGTAAATTTTCAGGTTTTTAGGCACAAGCAATTTTTCAAAAAGAGGTGTTCTGGTTTCAGTGCTTCCTCAAAAAGCTGAACATAGAATTTCTATATGACCCAGCTACTCCACTCCTTGGAGTATACCCTGAGAATATGAGAACTGAGGCACAAACTGAGATTTGTACACCAATGTTCACAGCAGCATTATTCACCATCGCAAGAACATGGAAACAACTCAAAAGTCCAACCACAAATGAATGGATTGAGAAATTATGGTACATTCACACAATGGAATACTGTGCAGCACGCAGGAGCAATAACTTCGTAAATTATTACCTAACTTGGGAGGGACTGGAGAGCATTATGTTGAATGAACTCAATCCCACAAGGATAAATATTGTATAAAACCATTATTGTAGAATGAGTATAAGGATCCAGGAAGGGTGGGAGAGGCTGGAAGCAGAAAGGTATGGATGTGCAGGGGGAAGGGGGGATTAATCATTGGGTTTTATAATTTGAGGGGGGGTGAGGGAAATGGAAAGAATTTGTTCAAATTTTTATTCAAATTTTGTAAATAAACTAGTAAAGAAAAAAAATAATACTAATTTTTTTTTAAAAAGAGGTGCACTGGTGCAGTAGTGTCTTATGTGTTGGGCTGCGAACTCAAAGGTCAGTGGTTTGAATCCACCAGCAGCTCCTTGAGAGAAAGCTCCTTTCATAAAGATGGATGCTTTGAAACCCAATGAAGGGTTGTTGGTGGGGGGTGTACCTACTTGGGCATTTAGTTTGTGTTTCGTTTGGTCTTTGTCAATATCTTTCCAATTCTGTATTTCTCATGCTCTTACCCAAAAACTCCCAGCACCAGTTTATCTAGGAAAACAGATGCACAGAGTTGGCTGTTATCATGCAATCCATATCAATGACAAGTGTGAGTTCTCCTCAGTACAACCAAACCCACTGTCATCAGACTCCAACTCAAGGTGACCCTGCATGTGTCAGAGGAGAACTGGGCTCCAGACGGCTCCCAAGGGCTGATTTCTCAGAAGATCGCCAGGCCTTTCTTCTGTGGCACCCCTAGATAGGTAAGCTGGAAGCCCCAACCTTTGTTAACAGCTGCGTACATAAACCGTCTGCACCCCACAGACGGCCCATCCAGCTGGGATTCAGCAGAGGCTGCATGCCACAGCCGCCGTGGAGTGGGCCTGTCCATGGGAGCCAGGTGGAAGGATATTTTCATCTAGGGAAGCACCACCCCTGTGAGCCAGAGCCCCCCACACTCTACCTGTCAGCCACGGTCCCACCAGCACCCACCGAGACTCCTGACAGAACCATGAAGACACACATTCTCAGAGGCGGTCACGCACCACATAGCACAAAACAGCCCACAGTGCCAACACAGGAGGGTCCAGAGTTCAACCACGAGGCAGAGAAGAACCTGGGCCTTCACAGATGACGAAGCACTGGCCACCCACCCCCTCCGTCCAGTCATCAACCAGAGTCTACAGTGCAGGGCGAGGTGGGGGCCCCAGGCCGAGGTCAGAGTCCTCACAGCGAATGCCTTCAGGAATTCCATCCATTCATCCAGTCACCCCCCACCCCAACCCACCAGAGCTGAGGGGAACCTGTGGTGGCTGAAGGAAAGTGAAGGATTTGTTCTAAATCAAGGATTTTGGCTAAATCAAATACTATCAGACAAGGGAGGGGAGGGAGGACACACACGCCAGTCATCAAAGACCCTGGTAGACCTCCCAATTGCCTCCAAATCAAACAGGTTTCCCAACATCCAGGCTTCTGGAGAAACTAGACCCACAGGGTGGGAACACCCAGGTTTTTGTGTTGTTTGGAATGTCCTGCCCCACACAGGTTTAAATCCTCCAATCTCCATTTCTTCCTGGAATCCTAATCCTTGGTTTAATCTACGAGGAGGAGCACATAAACCTCTGCTCATTCTTCTAGTTCTAGTAATTCCAGCTTTCCCATCCCAAGGCCTTTGTCCCTGCACCCCCGACCCCCCAGTTCCACTTGGACCCTCAGTCTCCTGCTCCCTCTCTCCACATCCACATCGCCCTTCCAGTCTCTGGGATCTTCTTCCTCCAGTGACCTATTCCTGGCCAGGTTCTCCCACCCTGTCAATTCAGTCCCTTCTTCTTACTGCAAAATTAAGCCTCCTTCTATCTGTTTCAGAGTCCTAGGGGCATAACGGGAAAGTGTTGAACCGCAAATGAAAAGTTACCAGGTTTGAACCCACCAGCTGCTCTGAGAGAAAAAGCCGTGGCCTTCTGCTTCTAGAAACTACCGCCTAGAAACTTGACAGGGCAGCTCAGCTGTGTCCTGTGAACTCCCCACAGCAAGCCAGAGCCAACCCTATGGCAAGAGGTGGAGTTTCTGTCCCCCAGCCCTGGGTGTGCTCCCCACTGCCGGCCTCAAGGCTGTTGGCCCTCGTCTGGAGAATAGTGGAGGGGGCAAGAGAAAAGTTCCAGGGGAGAAAAGCTGTGAGCTCAGGTCTAGGCTGGCACCGTGGGCCGTCAAGAGTGGGACCGGCTTGACCAGTGCACGCTGGCTGGGTTTTGTCTCTGTGGTCTCAGCATCTATTAGTCAGTGGCCAAGATGACTAGACAGGTACCCAGGAGGCAGAGGCTGTGTCCAGCTGTCCCTTCCCCACCATCTCAGCTGTAACATTCCCAGTGGGCTACAACTCACATCACAAACAGCACCCCTTCCTCCCCACGCTCCTGTGACTATCCCATTGATATGGAGATGAATCAGAATTTCATCCCCGCCCTGATTCCTCAGTGTTTCCTCTACAAGAAACACAAGACAATTTTGAGCTTCATGCACACCCAAGGCAGACAGAAAGATCCTTCTTACCCAGCTGGTCCAGGCAGGTCCAGGCAGGTCCTGGGTCAGGATCTGTGACCACCAGAGGGGCCACTGGCTTTGTCCCTCAGTCCAGTGGCCTGTCGCTGAGAGGCAGGCTGTTGGCCCAGGGCCTAGGAGGGACCTGCTGGGAGGTGGATTCTGAAGAGCTTCCCGCTGCTCCTGGAGCCCCGCCCCACCCCTCAGCACCCACAGCCCTTGTTGTATCAACACCATCCTGTTGTGGGTGCAGACAGCCCTCCCCGCCCAAACCCACTGTCCAGGGACTGAGAGCCCGGGAGTGCCTGCGGGCCTCAGACCGCTACACATTACAATGTCCCTGTGCAGCTGTGAAGCAAACCAAACATGCCTGCCTCCCACTGTCAGAAATAAGGTGAAAATGGAATTCTGGAAAAGGGGGGTGGGGGAAATCACTACCTCATCAACAATTCTTTCCACAAACACTGCCTGCAAGGAATTCTCATTGACTTGGTCAGAACTGACTCAGCTGAGCCGCTGGCAGGTTTTCAACCACACCTGAGATTACTCAACGTTATCTGTAGGAGCAGCCTGCAGATTCGAACCACTCGCCTTTGGGTTGGCAGCACAACTCTCTACTTACTAGACCACCAGTGCTCCTTTTCAAAAAAGACTCAAGGGGAAAATGCTTATAAACTTTCAGCGTCTAAAGGCAGCTTTGGATGTGGATAAGGTAACAAGACTGAAACAAAAATATATTATTCTAATAATCATAACAACCACCACAAATAGCAATTTTCTATAATTACAGTATTAGAAGAACCACATTAAAACAATAATAATAGCGACCACGCTGTTGTGAAAAGCCAATTCCAGCAGCGACCATAGGCCGCTGTTAGGTGCTGCCCTGACTCCTCACCGCCCTGAACAGCAGATCTGAACCTTGCCCTATGCTGAGGCCCCCTCCCCATCTCTGCCACGCCCAAGCGCACCATTAAATCACACTATCAGTCTATCCTGTTGGAGTCTTCCATCCTTTCCAAACAGGACGTCTTTTTCCAAGGCTGATTCCTTCTGACAACACACCCGAAGTACATGAGACCGAGTTTCACTGGCCCGACTGCACTGCTGCCAAGAAGCAGTTGGGTCTTCTTGGTTGCCCATTCAAGATTCTTTGCCAACAGCTCATTTCAGGGGCATCAATTCTTCTCCAGTCTCCCCTATGCATCGTCCAACTTTCCAAAGCATAACAAGAGAGATTGAAAATACCATGGCTTGGATCAGGCATATTGTAGTCTTCAAACTAAGGTCCTTGCACTAGGCCTTTGAAGAGACCCTTGAGAGCAGATTTTTTTCAATGTGACTTTACAAGACAGGGTCAAATATTGCACCTCATTTTCCCGAGGGAGCTCTGGTGGCGTCTTGGTGGTGGTGCTGTGAAGTCAAACGTGACTCACCGCAGCCCTGAGAACCACAGAGTCCCGTCCTGCGCCATCCTCATTGTCTCTGAAGCACATGAGCCCATTTCTGCAGTCACAGTGTCAGTCCATCTGGTTGAGGGTCTTTCTCTCTTTTGCCAACTATTCACCTTCCCAAGCATGATGTCGCTCCCCAGGGAATAGCCTCTCCTAGCAACAAGCCCAAAATATGTGAGACAAACCCGTCTTCTTTACCTCCAAGAAGCTCCCTGACTTTAGTTTCCCTGGATTTAATTGGTTTGCTCTTTTGGTACGATTTCTTCCACAGTTATCTCAGTGTTCCTCTACAAATTAAGGGTTCTTTTTCAAGTACCTCAATCCGTGCTCACACCTGAGAGACTGAGGTATCATCCTAAATGCCAACCACCCAGCTGGTGTTGCGAGTCCCGGTTGTCTGGGATTTGCACAGCCTCCTGTGTACGATCCAGTCAGAACCTGTTTTGAATGTCATAGCTGTTGTCTGGTCGTGGCGTCCCTCCACGATGCAGCATGAGGCCCGGCCCACTCACCTCTGGTCATCCTTGGGAGCAGCTGTGGACGGGACGGTTGTCATCCATCAGGTTCCCCTTTACAGAATCTTTTTTTAAAA
>NW_006399805.1:9067476-9068109 GCF_000299155.1 Elephantulus edwardii
GGGGGATGGAGAGGGAAAATGAAGAGGGGAATGGAGAAGGGGGAATGGAGAGGGGAGATAGAGAGGGGGATGGTAAGGGGGGATGGAGAAGGGGGATGGTGAGGGGTTGGAGAAGGGGGGATGGAGAAGGGGCTGGTGGGGGGGATGGAGAAGGGGGATGTTGAGGGGGGATAGAGAAGGGGGATGGTGGGGGATGGTGAGGGGGGATGGAGAAGGGAGAGGGTGAGTCACAGCCAGAACTCACAGCAGATGGTTTCAATCTTTCATTGAAAGAAACCGCTCTGCCTCTCCTCCCCTTTTTCTAATGAAATCATGTTCTCAGGAGATACTGTCCCTGGAGAAAGCCATCATGTTTGGAAAAGCAGAGTGTCAGTGAAAGATAGGAAAAAATGGAGGCCCATGGAGAACACATCTGAACCCTGCCCTATCCTGTACCATTCTCTGAGATACTTGAGCTCACTGACAGTCACTGTGACTGGTCATTGTGACTGTGAGTGGACATATGACAGTGACTGTGACTGTAAATTGTGACAGTGACTGGACATTGTGACAGTGACTGGTCACAATGGGCTCAAACCAAGCAATGATTGCAAGCAGGAGTGGTGCAGGCCCTGGCTGGCCTGCCTTCTGTGG
>NW_006399805.1:9068209-9077325 GCF_000299155.1 Elephantulus edwardii
GGGTCATCCATTTTGCATAATATTTCATGAGTTCCTTGTTTTTCAATGCTGCATAGTATTCCATTGTGTGAATATACCACAGCTTCTCTGTCCATTTGTTTGTTGATGGGCACTTAGGTTGTTTCCAACTCCTTGCTATTGTGAACAAAGCCGAGATAAACATGGGTGTGCAGCTGATTCTTGGAAGTAGCTTGCCAGGCCTTTCTTCCTAGTCTGGAAGCTCCACAGACACCTGTTCATCCTGTTCGGCAGTGTGTTCGCTCCTGTTAACAGAGGGTGGCAGCTGGGAGTGAGGCACCTTTTCTGGGAATTGACCCTGAGTCTCCTACATAGAAGGGGAGGATTCGTCAGGCACCCCCAGGGATAACTGATAAGACTTGAGCAAAGATTCCAGATTATAGGTGGGTGGCTTGGAGCTGATTCAGTGTCCAGGCAAGAGGTGACATGCGGATGTGTTTCTCAGGGATCCTTCGTAAGGAAGCAGAATGTCCGTGGCGGCCTGGGGCTGTGCAGCAGGGGGCTGTCAGGGAGGAAGCTGTGTGAGTGCAGGGGTCTGTGTGAGTGGAGGTTGAGGAGCTGACCTGATGACCTTCCTCACAGGACTCACAGGACTTAGGTATTTGGCAAAAAAAGTTCTCAAATATAAACCAAGTGAGTCTGCCCCTTCGTAGAGAACAGCTGATCATGTCCCCTGTCAGTAATTAGATTACTGCTTTCAAGTGAAAGTGAAAATTTCAGAAACCAAGGGCTTGACAGCGTTCTAATACCGAAAGCTTTTCTGATGTGGACACCTCCATGAACACAGTAAGATGGGACTTTTCCAAGACTCTGGGATGAACTGTGATAATGTCTGGAATTGCATAAACCAGTATGACCAAAGATGTCACAAGACCACGTGGGAGCCAAGCCTCCATTCATAGTATATGATGAACCAACAGGGCTGGAGGAAGAGGTCACTGACTTGGTCACGGCTCTCACCCGAGATTCCCCATCAGTCAGACTTGACCGACAGCACTTGACCACCACCACCACTAAGTCTTCCAACACTACCGCTTCTTGATTTTGGGCATAGAACCAAACAAAAGCATCTACAACTATGTGAAATAGCGGCAACCAAAACCAACCAAATCAAAACACAAAGGTTTTTCTTAGATACCCATGTGAAAAAGGTGTACAATGGTACATGATTGTTGGCTACATTACTTGTTGGGCTGCTAAGTCAAAGGTCAATGGTTCAATTCCACCAGCCAGTCTGTAAAAGAAAAAATGGGCAGTGGGCTCCTATTGAGATTTATCGGCTCAGAAAGCCAGTGGAAGGCTGCTATTGCTTGGAATCAACTCAACGGCCACAAACCCCCAGATGTCTTGAGAAATGAACAGAATATTTCAAGGGCAGCTGGAAAAGATTATTATAACAAAATGTACAAAGAGCTGGAGTTAGAAAAACAAAAGTAGTGGCCTATTGGCAAGAAGCTGCACGGCAATCCCAGAGGTGCGTGGTTCTGATCCACCAGATGCTCTGCTGGAGAAGGAGGGACAATCTCTTCCTGTACCAGTCAGATCCAAGTTGATGATACACACACACACACACACACACACACACACACACACATAAAAGATAAAAAAGAAAGAAAAAAAAACCCACCAAAGTGAAGAACTCACTTGGCACTTTTCGAGCTGAAAGAACTAAAAAATTAAAGCTGCAGGATTCTATGGGCAAAATCTTGATTGATGCAGGAAGCATCAAAAGAAAATGGAAGGTTTACAAACATATACTTATAAATTTTCCGTTTAAATTCTAAAAAAAAAAAAAATGATGGAAGGAATACAAAGAGACACTGTACCAAAAAGAATCGGTGGACACTGAGCCATTTCAGGAAGTAGTATATGACCAAGAACCAACGGTAATAAGGAGCAAGTTCAAGTTGCACTGAAGGCGTTGGCAAAAAATCAGGCCCTGGGAGTTGAAGGAATATCAAGTGACAAGTTTCAGTAAACTGATACAGCCTTGGACATGCTCACTGGTCTACGCCAAGTCGCTCTGAAGGAGAAGAATGAGGCAGTCTGTTTTCATGAGAGTCACTGCCTTGGAATCTACAGCCTTTCTGCTCTGTCCAACAGAGCTGTCTGTGGTGCCGGAATCCGCTCAGTGGTTGTGGATTGAATCTTTATAGCAGATTGCCAGGCCTTTCTTCCATGGCACTCAGGGTGGGTCCAAATGACCAACCTTTACACTCACTCACTCACTGTCAGTAAGGTGGAACCAGCTGTCCGCTAGCCCCTCACCCTGATTTCTGAGACGATAAATCACACAAGGGGAGCTGGTGCATCTTTCACCCAAAGAGAAGCTGGTGGATTTGAATCAACAGGGGGCTCGGCCTCTGAGTTATTGTTGTTGTGTACCGTTGAGTCAGAACCAACTCATAACTGACCTCCACTGGGTTTTCGGAGGCAGTAAATCACACAGAAGATGATAGCCCACCACCTTCCACAGAGCAGCTGGTGGATTCAAATCACATACCCTGGGTTTCCTGACTTACCACTAAGCAAACAGAGCTCCCTGGCCTCCCTGCAGACTGTGCTCCCACAGCGCCCTTTCAGACTGTTATGTGCCAGCGAGTCACTTCCAACATCCAAGCCTGTGAACAATGGTACTCCCCGTCTCCAGTCCACCTAACTTCCTGGTCACAGTCACTGTGACAACGTGTCAATCCATCTCAGCCAACGTCTTCCTCTTCTGCTCTGACTCTCCACCCTTCTAAGCATGATGTCCTTCTCCAAGGCCTGGCCACTTCTGATAACATGTCCAAAGTGTGTGAGACAGAGCTTCAAAATCCTCACCTTCAAGGAGCAACCTGCTTTCACCCTTTGCAGCACCACAATTCAAAGGCATCAATTCTTCTGTCATACTGATTCATCGTCCAACTCTCAGATGCAGAGCAAGAGATTGTAACACTGTGACCTGGCTCAGGTGCACCTTGGTCTCTATACTGACCTCTGTTCTTTTGGGTACAGTGCTTGTCTTTCAGATGCTGTACTGAAGCAGAGTTCTCAGATTAACAGAGACTAGGAAGAATTGACTATCAAATTCTGAAATAACAGGCCTTGGAAAACCCTATGAACTTGTCATGTTAATGTTATTGTTGTGTGTATTTGAGTCTGAACCTCCTGAGAGCAGACATGCCACTGGGTGTTGAGAGGCTGTAAATCACATGGAAGATTGCTCACATTTCTCCTGCGGAGCAGCTGGTGGGTGTGAACCCTCTGCCTTTGGACTGAAAGCACAACTCCTTACCACTAGGCCATGTACAAGCCACATTCCCCACCCAGGGATGTGCCTGTTTGTGTTGGGCACCATCCACCATCTGAGTGTCCATTCTGGCTGAGTGCCCCAATGCAGGACCGAGCAGAACTGCCCCATGGAGCTTCCACAACCATAAATCTTACAGAAGCAGACTCCTCAATGTTGCTCCCACTGAACAGCTAGTCAACTGTGGACCTTTTCAGCAGCAGCCAAGCATTTTAACCACTGCCACCCCAGCGCATCTTACTTACCTAGATATCTGTGTGTGTGTGTGTGTGTGAGAGAGAGAGAGAGAGAGAGAGATTTGTATTTAAAATTAGCCAGCTGGACTCAGTTTAGATGATCCCAATTTTGTTGGCAACATCCAAAGCATCATAGTCAGGAGTAGTTTGAACATAGGCCTTCTTCTCTCCATCAGGCCTAATCAAAGTGTTGACCTTGGCCACATCAATGTCACAGAGCATCTGTACAACTTGTTTAATTTGGTGCTTGTTGGCCTTGACATCCACAATGAACACACGTGTGTTGTTATCTCCTGCCTTCTTCATGGCCAACTCAGTGGTCAGGGGAAACTTGATGATGGCATAGTGGTCAAGCTTGTTTCTCCTGGGGGCGCTCTTCCAGGGGTGTTTGGGCTGCCTTCAGAGTCTTAACGTCTTAGGCTGCCGGAAGGTGGGTGACGTGTGGGTCTTCTTTTTTTTTGTTGTTGTTGTTGTTGTTTTTTGCCTTTCAGGATGCCCTTCAGGACGCCTTCTTGACCTTTAATGCCTTTGCTTTGGCTTCAGTTTGGGGAGGGGCAGGGGCTTCCTTCTTCACTTTTGGTGCCATCTTTGTAGAGAAAATCTCCTTACATATCTTAAACACATGCATACAAGCTGATGTCCAATTGATTGCAACTCCCAGCAGCCCCACAGCACGGAGCAGACCTGCCCTGAGTCTGCCATCTTTAGCAGCCTGCCTCATCTTTCTCTTCCAAAGAGGGTGATGGATTTGAACCTCTGACCTTTCAGCCAGCAGTCCAAAGTTTACTGTACCATCAGAGCTCCTGGTGTTAGGCACTTCGTCTTCTCCGGGAGACAATATATCAGCCGTGGAGGGTGTGTGGTTGTGCTACACCCAAAGGCAGGGTCTCTCTGGTGGTTTGAAAGTACCAACGGTTCCATGAGATGAAGATGGGCATTCTCTTCCCATGCAATTTACAGTCTCAGAAAAGCTGCTGCGGGTCAGCTACGAGTCAGCTCCCACTCAAGGGTAATGTTCACTGAGGAGGGAGGGTCCGAAAACCCAGAGGACGTATGGAAGGGGCCGCAGTCCTGCTTTTTCCTGGGACCTTCCCTGAATCCCACCCTGTGTCATTGCTCCAACATCGCCAAGGTCAGGCAGCATCCCTGTGGACTCAGAGGACAAGAGAGGACATGGGACAGAAAAGCAAATAGTGAGAGAAAGTTCTCAAAGCAGCAGGAAGGACATAATGGCAAGAGAAGTCAGATGTAGGCAGGAAGACCATGCCCGCAGCCTCTGTCCGGCTGTCTGGACCTTTTCAGCTTCATGTGGGCAAAACTGGAAAAACCAAAAATGCCAGCCATGTGTTTTCCCAAAGCATAAAGCTCACGCCCCAAAACTCTAGCTGAAAATTACTCTTTGTGGACACACACCTCTGTTTATTAAACAAAATGCATATCTGGCCACAAGCAGTGTTGTGCCAACAGAAATATATTGCCTCACTGGTGAGCTGGGAAGTGCCCAGGGCCGCATCAAAGGGCCTCCCTGAGATCTTATCCTCACATGACCTTGTGGCAGATGGTCTAACACACTTGTCCAAGAACTGTGGCTGTACTGACCTGGCCACCTGGAGCCTGTGGGGGAACTTGTCACAAGAGGCACTGGAGCCATGACCTAGTGACCACCTGGAAGGGCAGGGAAGACCCCAGAGTCCACAATCACTGCTCTTTTGTCTGCAGAGGGGGAGCTCACTAGGTGAAGGCTGGGTGGGAGGAACCCTGAGATTCCCCAAAGGTTGAGCTCCGGTATCTGGGCAAACTCCTGAACATCTCACAGCCTTGGGAACCCAGTGGAAGGTCAGCTACCAGCCAGAACCAATTCAACAGCAGTGAGTTTTACAGGTCTCTGCTTTTCCAAGCTGAGCTATGGGGGTCTGACGGTCAGGAGCTGTGCTGTAATCCCAAAGAGAGTGCTTCAAATCCACCAGCTGTTTCGTGGGAGAAGGAGGGGCAGTCTCCTCCCAGGCAATTAACTGCCTCTGAAAACCCGCTGGAGGGTCAGCTATGGGTTGGTTCTGACTCGAGGGCACACAACAACAACATAACATGTCTCAAGTACATGTGACAAAATTTCGCCATCCTTTCTTCCAAGGATCATTCTGGTTGTACTTCTACTAAGAGAGGCCTTTGGTTCTTCTGGGCATCCGCAGCATATTTCATAGTCTTCACCAGCACCATAAACCAGAGGCATCACTTCTTTTTTAGTCTTCCTTATTATCCAGATTTCACACTCACATGAGACAATTGAAAATTCCATGCCTTGGGTCTGGCAAACGTTTAGTCTACCAGGTAACATCTTTGCTTTCGATTGCTTTTAAGATGTCTTTTACAGGCAACACACAATTTGGTTTCTTGACCATTGCTTCCTCAAGCACTGAGTACTATTTTGTTGTTGTTAGATGCCGCTGAATCGAATGTGTCAGACAGTGACCCGACGGACAACAGACCTGGGTCCTCCCCTACCCGGTGCCATCCTCAACTTGATGCCATTGCTGTAATCGCCATGTCAATCCACCTCCTTGGGGATCTTCCTCTCTTGTTGACTCTGCTTTTCCTACATGGTATCGCTTTCCAAGGATTACATCTCAACATCTAGAAACAAAGGTTCTCACTGCTGGACTGATAGGCAACATCGTGATACTGCAACAATGATGGAATCTCTGATTACTTTTTCTTACTTGGATCCACAGTCAACACCCTTGGTACCAGCAGTCAGGAGATCAGGAGACTTGCTTTGGGCAAGTCCAGAGCCAGGGACCTCTCCAAAATTCTGAAGAACATTGATGTCAGTTTGAAGACGAAGGGGCACCTAATTGAAGCCATGGTCTTTTCAATCACTTATTATGTATCTCACCAGAGTTGGATAATAAGGATGACAAGAAGCGATGCCTTTGAGCTGTAGTGTTGGAGAGGTGTATTGAACATCCCATAGACTGCCAAAAGTATGAACAGATGTGTCTTGGAAAAAGTATAACTTTAAGGTTGCATAGTGGAGTGTAGGGGGTGGGGATTGTATACCAATGAAGTAATTCTTCTTTTACTTTTGAAAGAGAGGAGTGAACTGAGGCAGGGAGGGGTGGGCAGGTAGAAAAGTGCAGCAATGGATGAATGGAAATCCAAAGTCTCTGTAAATGTTCATTAAAATTAATAAAATAACATTTTTTAAAAAGTATAACCTGTCTTCTTGGAAGCAACGATGGTGAAGCTTCATCTCTCATACTCTAGACGTGTTGCTAGGTGAAGCTATTCCTTAGAAAGGGATATCATTGAGTTTAGATATGAGTAAAATTAAATACTTGACAACTTCAATCTTTTCTCCATTTCTCATGCTGCTGCTGACTGGTCCATTGCGAGAATCTGTGTTTCTTTATACCGAGGCGTAATCCACACTGAAGGTTACATACAGTCTCTGGTTTCTTCAGTAAATGTGTCAAGTCCTTTTTCACTTTCAGCAAGTTAGGTGTGTCATCTACATGTCTTAGGTCCCTAACAAGTCTTCCTTGAGTCCTGACACTATCTCCTTCTTTAAGTGGCTCAGCATGTATATTGAAGAAATATGATGTAGAGATACAGCACTGACACACACAATTTCGGATTTTAAGCCACGCATGTCTGTCCCCTTGTTTGAAACGGATTCTAAGTCTATGTAGATGCAACATAAGCATAATTAAATGTTTTGGGGTTCCTATTCTTCCCCATGTTAGCCATCATTTGTTATGATTTACACAACTGAAAGTCTCTGCACAGTTTATGAAACACAAGTAAATCTCTTTCTGGATTCTCCATTTTCAGCTAAGATTCATCTTTTAGGACTTCTTTGCTAACATGACACTCAGAACAAACAGTTACATTCATTAATGATTAGAATATGTTAAGATGAATCTAGGAAAATTGAAAGTAATAAAAAAAATGAAACTGAAAGTCACAAAAAAATGAAACTGAACAGGCATTGATGCTCTTTTCTTTTTCTTTTTTTCTTTTTTCTTTTTTTCTTTTTGATGCTCTTTTCTTATATGCTATCGAGCTGTGAGTCATATTGACCCTGTGAACAACAGACCTCAACCTTGTCCTAGTTCTTTCCTATCCTCATATCTGACAAGTTCAAATCCATTGCTACAGTCACTGTATCAATCTATATCTTTGAGAGTCTTCCTCTTTCACTGACCTTCCGCCTTTCCCAACTCATCTTTTCCAAGGACCAGCCCCTCCTGACAACATGCCCCAAGTATGTGAGACTCATCATCCTTATCTCTGGGAAACACCCTGTACTTCTTCCAAGAAAGACTTGTTTGTGCTTTTGAAGGTCATAGGATAAGACAGTAGTCTTCTTCACCAACACCACAGTTCAAAGACATGGATTCTTTTTCTATCATCCTTATTCACTGTTCAACTTTCAGATGTATAGGAAGCAATACCATAGCTTGGATCAGGGACACTTTAGTCTTTAAACTGGCATCTTTGCCTTTAGCACTTTGGAGAGGTCCTTGACAGCAGATTTTCCCAGTGCAACATATCTTTTGATTTCTTGATTGCTGTTACCATGAGTGTTGCTTGTGGATCCGAGTAAAATGAAATTGTTGAAAACTTGATTTTTCCCCCCTCCATCTATCATGATGTTGTTATTGGTCTAGTTGTGAGGATTTTGCTTTTTTGATGTTAAAATATAATCAACAATGAAGGCTGTAGTCTGATTCTCCTCAGTAAGTCATTTACATCTTCGGCACTTTCTGCACACAAGGCTGTGCCCTCTGCTAACACAGGTTGTTGACGAGTCTTCCTCCAAACCCGATGCCACATTTATCTTCAGACAATCCAGCTTCTCTATGTTCTCAGCATACAAACTGAATAGGTGTGGGGAAAGGATACAGCCCTAACACACCTCTCTTCTGATTTTAAACTATGCAATATATCTTTGTTCTGTTCAGACAACTACATCTTGGTCTCTTTCTTGGTTTTGCACGCCCCATTCTGGGATTCCCATTCTTCTCAGTGTTAACCATAATTTGCTTTGCTCCACACAGTCAAATCTGCATTGTCATTAAAAGAAAAGTAAACATTTTTCTGGTATTCTCTGCTTTCAGTCACGATCCACTTGTCATCAGGTGTTAGTGAGCTCAAATGGACTGGCAGTGGTCATTCTAAGGTGGACAGCCCTATGGTCCACTATGCTGAGTATGACGATTAGAGGAACAGCTCTGGAAGGCTGGAGGTAGAAAAAAACAGTGGAAAAGTGCAAATATCCTGAGTAGTCACTGCAGCTCTACGAATTGCTCAAGAAACTTGCATTCCAGGAGAATGAAACGATTTCTCAAAATGAACAAAACAGAAATTCTACAACTGCAATTACACAAACTGATGGGCAGCAAATGGGGGATGGTGATGGGCGATGGAGGGGGGATGGAGAGGGAAAATGAAGAGGGGAATGGAGAAGGGGGAATGGAGAGGGGAGATAGAGAGGGGGATGGTAAGGGGGGATGGAGAAGGGGGATGGTGAGGGGTTGGAGAAGGGGGGATGGAGAAGGGGCTGGTGG
>NW_006399805.1:9078700-9097654 GCF_000299155.1 Elephantulus edwardii
GATGGGCAGCGAGGAGGAGGAGGGGGCAGGACAGGGCAGGGTTCAGATCGGTTGTTCATGAAGTCACTGGACAGCACCCAGCAAGAATCTATAGGGAAGCAGACCACTACATCTTCCTGTCTTGGAGTGGCTAGTCGGTTTGAATGGCCAATGTTTTGATTTTCAGCCCACCTCTTAATCCACGGGGTCACCAGGGCTCTTTTAATAATAACGGAGAAATAAATAGCAGAAGCTCTTCCTTTGAAAATCAGTGTATTGTCCGCCCAGCCTGTCCTTTTGTATCAACTCACGGTTCATTGTTGTCAAATCAGAACTCACAGCTGACGTTCCATCTACTTCCAAGGCTCTAAGTTACGTGAAAGGAAATTGCCTGTCTTTCTCCATGGGAGCTGCTCATGGATTCAAAGAAGCAGAGAAGTGTGCCCTTCAGTTCACCTCCCTGCGGACTACAGATAAAATTAGCTTGATCTTCTCCAATAGGATAGCTCTGGGGGATAGCCTTTTAACAGAAGCTGGAATGGTTTCTAAGAAAGGGAGCTCTGGGAGCCTAGTGGTAAGGAGCTGTGCTGCCAACCCAAGGACAGTGGTTCAAATCCACCAGGTGCTCTGTGGGGAAAAGATGGACAATCTTCTTCTACGCAATTTGTTGTTGTTGTTGTTGTTGTTAGGTGCCATCGAGTCAAGTACAACCCGACACTGACACATAGCGACGCTCTCTGAATCTTCTCCTATCCTATGCCATCTTCATCATTTCTGACACACTTGAGCCCATTTCAGCAGTCACTGTGTCAGTTCATCTGGTTGAGGGTTTTCCTTTCTATCACCAACACTCCACCTCTCCAAGTATGATGTCCCTCTACAAGGAATAGCCTCTCGTAACAGCATGCCTACAGTGTATGAGAAGAAGCTTCACCATGTTAGCCTCCAAGGGCACCCTGGCTACACTGTCTTCAATATATGTTTGTCCTTTAACAATCCACAGCATATTCAGTACTCTTCTCCACCACCACAACTCTAAGGCGTCAATTCTTCTCCTGTCATCCTTGTTTCTTGTCCAGCTCTTAGATACATAGCAAGTGATTAAAAAGATCATGACCTGAATCAGGCACACTCTAGTTCTCAAATTGACATCATAGCTCCTCAATAATTTAGACAGGTTCCTGACTGTAGACTTTCTCAGAACAATACATCTCTTGTTCTCCTTGACTGCTGATGCCAAGGGTGTTGGTTATCAATTCAAGGAATTGTCATCGACAATTCTAATCTTTTTCCATTAATTGTATGCTGTGTGTTGGTTAAGTGATGAGAATTTTTGCTTTCTTGGCATTGAGATGTAATCTATATTAAAGACTATATTCTTTGATCTTGTGCAGTAAGCCCTTCAGACCCTCACTTTCAGCAAGCTAGGCTAATCATTATTATCTGCATAACACAGGTTGTTGATGAGTCTTCCTCCAATCTTGATTTCACATTCTTCTTCATAGAGCCCAGCTTCTCAAATTATTTGCTCAGCATACAGGGTAAATGGTATGGAGACAGGATACAACCCTGACACACTCTTAATTTTAAATCACGTAGTGTTCCCTTGCTCTGTTTTCACAACGGCTACTTGCTCTAGGTATGGGTTTCACATGAGCACAATTTAGTGCTCTGGGATTCCTATTCTTCTCAATGTTGATCATAATTTGTTATGATTCACACAGCCGAATGCCTTTGCATAGTCAATAAAGCACCAGGAGACATTCTTCTGGTATTTTTGCTTTCAGTAAGGATCTATCTGACATCAGCAATGATATCCCTGGTGCCATGGCCTCTTCTAAACCTACCTTGAACTTCTAGAAGTTTTCTGGATTGTTAGTCAGAAAATACAGGCTTGGTGACAGAAATGGGGTTAAAACAGAATAACAGAATTCTGTATGCTCAATGATTTGTTCATCGAAATTATCTTTTCTAAAAAAATATATCTTTTTTAACAAACACAAATAGTGATGTTGCACATGGAGCTCATCTGATGAATTGCACAGAAATCATACTGGCTACATCAGTGGAAAGAATTGCTGGAGGAGCTCAATATCAGCTTTCAAAACAAGGCAGGTGCTGACTGTGGAAGAGACCACCAATTATTTATGTGCAAATTCAAATTGAGGCAGAAAATAAAAACAAGTCCACAAGAACAAAAATATGACCTTGTGTGTATCCCACCTGAATTTAAAAATCATCTTAAGAATCGGTTTGAGGCATTGAACACCGACGATTGAAGACCAGATGAACTGTGGGATGACATCAAGGATATCATCCATGAAGAAAACAAATTACAAAGACAAAGGAGAAAGAAAATGCCTAACTGGAGGTCAGAAAAGACTGGAAATTGCATTTGAGCCTTGATTGAGAAGCCAAAACAAAGAGAAGATACGCTGAAGTTAAAGAGCCTGAACAATTTACAACCTCTGAAAACACGCTGGAGGGTCAGCTATGAGTGAGTGTCAACTTGACAGCAATGAACTTGAGCTTTTAAAAGAGGAGGAACACAGAGGTTGACAATTGAAATCCATGCAGACCAACCTCAGAAGCAAGGTGTGAAAGTCAACCACTGACTACCCAATGGGGCGCAGTTCCACCCCAACACACATGGGGGAGCCCGTGAGCAAGAACAGACTTGGCTTTTTCCCCACTGGGACCCAGGCTGATGATGTTTCAAGTTCATAAATAAAAATCTAGTACATAAACACAGGTTAAAAAAGTAAATGAATGAAAATAGTGATTCAAATAAAAAGAGGTAGGAGATACAGGACACCAAGGGATGTGACGGGATGCTGTCAGCTTAGGTCAGTGGATGGTGATGATACCACCACAGATGGGACCCTGTTGATGTGAGGTGTCATCAAGGTGCATGCAATTCACAGCGACCTGTGAGCAGCAGAGCTAAACTCTGTCTTATCCTTACAGTCTCTGAAACACTCAAGCCCATTGTCACTGTGTCAGTGAATCTGGTTTAGGGTCTGCCTCTCTTTCACTGACCACCTTTCCCAGCATCATGTCTCTCTCCAAGGAATGGCCTCTCCTAACAACAAGCCTGAAGTATGTGAGACAAAGCTTCACTATCTTTGTCTCCAAGGGCACTCTGGCTGCACATTCTTCAATATGTTTGTTCTATCTCCATGGATATTCAGTGCTCTTCTCCAACACTCAAAGGCATCAACTCTTCACCTGTTATCCTAATTCATTGTCCACCTGTCAAATGCATAGCAAGTGATTGAAAAGACCATGACCTGAATCATGCACACCTTAGTCCTCAAACTGACATCATTGCTCCTCAATAATTTAGAGAGGCCCTGACTGTAGACTTTCCCAGTGCAATATATCTTCTGACCACTGATACCAAGTGTATTAATTATGGATCTAAGTAAAATGAAGTCATTGATAGTTTCAATCTTTTCTTCATATTTCATGATGTTGTCTATTGGGCCAGGGGTGAGAACTTTTGTTTTCTTGACACTGAGTTTCAATTCTTATTAAAAGTTGTAGGCTTTGATCTTCTTCATCAAACCCTTCAAATCATCCTCATTTTCAGCAAGCAAGGTTGTATCTTCTGCATAGCAAGGTTGCTGTTGTTATATATAACCACGTTGCTTATGACTCACAGTGACGGTATGACCATTGGCTCTGAACCTAGCCCTATCCTGAGTCCACCTCGCCATCTCTGACACACCTGACCCCATTGCCGCAATCATTACATCATTCCCTTTTATCTAGAATCTTCCTCTTCTGCATGAAGACCTTCACCGAGGACCAGTCCCTTCCAGCAGCATGCCCAAAGCATGTGAGATGGAACTTCAAAACCCTTGCCTACAAAGAACAAACTGGTTTCACTCTCTCCAGGACAAACCTGTTTGTTCTCTTGGCAGTCCATGGCATGTCCAATACTCTTCTCCAGCACTCCAACCCAAAGGTATCAATTTGTCTGTCATCCTTAGTCACTGTACAGCTCCCAGATGGATAGCAAGCAATTAGGAAGACCATGGCCTGGAACAGGAGCACCTTAGTCTCTAAACTGACAGCATTGTTCTTTAGCACTCTGGAGAGATCCTTGACAGCACTTTCCTAATGTAACTTGTCATTTGATTTCCTGGCTATTGATGAGGCAGAACTATTTCAAAATCTCCCAAATCACCAGAAATCCAAAACCTACAGCTGTTGAGTCAATTGCAACTCAGAGTGACCCTACAGGACAGAGCAGGACTGCCCCAGAGGGTGCCCAAGGCTGTAACTCTTAACAGACTAGACCTTTCTCCCACCGAGAGGCTGGTGGATTCAAACTGCTGTCCTTTTGATCAGCACTCGAACAGCTTGACCACAACGTCAGCAGAGCTCCTCCCGGGTGCCCCAGGCTCTCAGCGTTCTGGAATTCATGCTCTGTTTCCATCAAAGGCTGCCAACATCCTTGTTTAAATGTTGGAGAGAAATTTTATCATTTCACCTTGGAAATAAAGAGTGACTTGAATTCTCAGTACTTGGCTTATTATTTCGAATCTGGTAACATCCGTTTGGGTCGAATGTTAGAGGCCCTCAGGGACCCTAGAAATTCCAGAAACTCACTTCACTTTTCTCTCTGAACCTAATGGTTTAAGTGAGTCCTTCACACTGACGCTCACTGCCAAGTTCACTGTGAGGAAAATGTCAAGTCCACTGTTAAGCAACATCATCTCCACGGGGATTAAAGGAAGAAACTCCTCTCTGGTTTTGGTGTCAAGCGCAAAGAGCAGTTGTGCTTCTCCTATTGTTTTCTGTCTTTGGAGCGCAAGAATCACGGTGCGATCATGTTTCCCTCTTCACACGGGCTATCAGGAAGCACAGAGAAAAGTGCCTGGCATTGGACAGGGAATTATTCATGGATCCACCTTGTCTTCCCTATTCTATTGTGCTCTTTGCCTCATTTCTGTCCTCATTTAAATTCACTTTGTCTTGCTCAATTAAGTGTAGACAGGCTTCCTTAAATCTTTTCTGGATCAAGGCAGAATGTAAACAAGCCAGAACATAAACGGTACTGGTTTCACCACTGCCTTCCCTTCCTCCCATTCGTGATGCCCGTGATGCCAATGCGGCTCTGGTGGTTAGTGCACTGTGCTCTCTGATGCTAATGTGAAGGTTAGGGGTTTGAATCTCCAGCTCTGAGTGGGAAAGACGGGCTGTCCCCTCCCTTAAAGCTTCTGAACCCAATGGAGGGTCACTGAGTCAGAATTGACTCAGCAGCAGTGGGCTAGCAGGCTCTAATGATGATGATGTTATTACTATTCAGCGCAAACCTCCCAGGAGACCTGGTGGTGTAGTGGTTAGGTGCCAGGCTGCTAAGTGAAAGGCTGGAGGTTCAAATCTACCACTCATCAACAATTTGCGTTATGCAGATGACACAACCCAGCTTGCTGAAACTGAGACAGACCTGAAGCACTTGCTGCAGAGGGGCAAGGATTGCAGCCTTCAATATGGATTGAAGCTCAACATCAAGAAAACAAAGATTCTCAACACTGGGCCATTGGTAGCATCATGATAGATGAGGAAGAGATTGAGATTGTTGACAGCTTCAGTTTGCTTGCCTCTACAATCAACACTCTTGGCACCAGCAGTCAGGAAATTTAAAAAGACGAATTGCATTGAAAAAGTCTGCTGTCAGAGACCACTCCCCTAAAGTACTGAAGAGCAATGATGTCAGTCTGGAGACTAAGGGGCACCTGATGCAGGCCATGGTCTTTGTAAATACTTGCTATGCATCAGAAAGCAGGACAATGACTAGAGATGATGGAAGGAGAGTTGATGTCTTTGAGCTGTGGTGCTGGAGGAGAGTATAGAATATGCCATGGACTGCTAGGAGAACAAACAGGTTCATCCTGGAGAGGGTGAAGCTAGGCTGCTCCTTGGAGGCAAGGACTCTGAAGCTTCATCTGACATACTTTGGACATGTTGCAAGGCGGGATCAGTCCATGGAGAGGGATGTCATGCTTGGGAGGGTGGAGGGACAGTACAGGAGAGGAAGACCCTCGATGAGACGGATTGATCCAGTCACTGGGGTAATGGTGATAGGCATGTCAGAGACAATAAGATTGGCAAGGGATAGAGCAGGATTTAAGGCTGTTGTACATAGGGTCGTTATGAGTTGCAGGTGACTCAACAGCACATAATAATAATAACAACAACAACATATGCAAAAGCTTCGATGCCACAGTGTGTTACATGTCATGTTATTAACAAAAAAGACCTGTGGCTCACATCTACCAGCTGTTCCACAAGAGAATGATGGACAGTTTAGTCTTGTAAAAACGTCAAGCCTCAGAAACACAATGGGCAGTGGGCAGTGAGTGGGGGTGCACTCCCCAGCAGCGGGTGCAGCTTACTTTTCTGGCACGCAAAGGTTGGACAGCGAATGCGGAAGACAGGAGAAGAGGTGATGCCTTTGACGCGTGGTGTCAGTGAGCAGTATTAGGTGTCCTGTGGACTGCCAAAAGAACAAACCAGTCTGATTTGGAAGAGTGTACGAAGAATGCTCCTTAGAAGCCACCTGCTGACACTTGGTCTCACGCTCCACATTCGGGCACGTTGTCAGGAGGGCCGGCCCACAGAGAAGGGTAGCACATGTGGGTAAGTGGAGGGTCAGGGGGATGGAGGAAGACGCTCGGGGAGATGGCCCGGTACCGTGACATCAACAAAGGGCAGAGCAGAGATGAGGAGGATGAGGACGGCACAGGGTTAGACGGGGTTTCATCCTGAGGTATGAAGGGTCACTGTGGGTCGGAATTGATGCAGCGGCACCCAACCACGGCCACGCCTCTGCTCACTCATTCAAGCTGGTGCCCAGTCCCATGCACTAATCAGAGGGTCACTGAGCCAGGCCCTCCAAAGACCCTGTGAACACACGCTATTCAGAGGGTCATGAGCCAGGCCCCCTAAAAAGACCCTGTGAACACACGCTATTCAGAGGGTCATGAGTCAGCCCGCCAAAAGACCCTGTGAACACACACTATTCCCCCCTAAAAAGACCCAGTGAACACATGCTATTCAGAGGGTCATGAGTCAGCCCCCCAAAAGACCCTGTGAACACATGCTATTCAGAAGGTCACTGAGCCAGTCCCCCTAAAAAGACCCTGTGAACACAGGCTATTCAGAGGGTCATTGAGCCAGGCCCCCAGAAAGACCCCAGTCCCACACACTACTCAGGGGTCACCGAGCCAGCCCTCCCCAAAACCCTGTGCACACACACTCCTCAGGGGTTCAGTGAACCAGCCCATGGAAGATCTCAGTCCCAAGTGCTATTCAGGAGGTCACTGACCAGCCCCCTAGAAAGATCCCAATCCCATGTGCTATTTGAGGTCACTGAGTCAGCCTGTGGGAAGACCTCATGCACATGTACTATTTGTGGGGTGTCATTGGTCCCCTCAGAAAGACCCCTATTCAGGGGGTCACTGAGCCAGTGCTCACGGAAAGACTGTACACCATGGAGCAATGCAGTTGTGAACGAAGTACAGTGAGTCAGAACACTGGTCCACTGGGTGTTCACTGGCTGATTTTCAGAAGGAGATGGCCAGGCATTTCTTCCTAGTCTACCTCCATTTGGAAGCTGGCCTGAAACCTGCTAAGCATCCCAGCAGCACAGAACTTCCTCTGACAGGTAAGTGGTGGCTGTGCACGACATGCGTTAGTGGGAACTGAACATGGGCCTCTGGCTTGGCAGGAGAGAATTCTACCAGGGAGCTACTAAAAGCGACCCCCACTCCCAGGACAGTAGATTTCTCAGGACTCCTGAGCTCAGGGGCACGCGTCTACGCCTTGGAGCCTGGAACAGGCTGGCTGCTCTTCCTTCTCCCCTGCCTGTAGGACCACTGACCACCTGGGTTGTAAGTCAGGGCACCACCCGCCCCTGAATATTCTGGGAGTCTCCCAGCCCATAACTCTTCCCCAAGGTTCTCTGGTTCTTTGTAGAAGTGATTGCCATCAAGTTAATGCCACCTCATAGTGACCCTGGGGGACAGAGCAGGACTGTCCTGCAGGGTGTCTGAGGGCATCAGTCCTACAGGAGGAGATGACCTCATCTTTCTCCCTCAGAAAGCCTAGAGGATTCGAACTTTCTAACCTTTAGGTTAGCAGCCCAACACTTAATCTAGTACACAACATCCCTCAATCACATACCTGTCTCACTGTGAGGTCTTTATGCATCTGTCCACCTCCCTCACTGGACCAGACTCTGAGAACAAGCATCAGGGAATCTCATCCTGCTGGACCCCTGTGTCCCAGGCCTGGCTGCTACAGCCCTCTAGCTGAGTGAAAGCTTAGCTGGACTTTCCCATGCTGCCTGAATTAGCTTTCCTAAAGCACTCCCACCCTGCACCAAGTCCTCACAGCACGAGTGTAAGGGCCAGCTTCACCCCGAGGCAACTAAGACCACGGCCCCCTCGCAGCAGACGTTAGACCTAACACACAACCACGCAGCGTGGACTTCGTCCCTCCATCGCTTCATTGACTCGGTGCTCACTCAGCTGTCTCCCACTACCTTAACGCCGCGCGCGTGCGCGCACACACACAGTTTGTGCTTCACAAACACCCATATTCGTTTTATACACGCTATTCCTTTTCCATGAGAAGACCGTCAGCTCCCATCTTTCTGTATAAACGTCAATGCCTTTGTTTACCGGGTGCTGCTGAGTCTATCCTGACTCATGGTGACCACAGAGAACTGCCCCCTCAGGCTTCCAAGGCCAGAATCTTCACAGAACCAGACAGCCTCCACTTTCTCCCTCAGAACAGCTGGTGGACCCAGACCACATTACACTGCACCACCAGGCCTGGCCCTCGTCTATGTGGTCATCCTCCCCAACCCCACTGCAGTCGAGTGGATTTTGGTTCTCATCAACCCTCTATTGTGTGTTCAAGGCTGTAAGTCTGTTTGAGAGGGAACGGACAGGTGGTTGGCTGTCAGTGGCCATTCCTAAGGTCCAGCTCCAACCACATTGATCCTTGACAAGTTCCCCTTTTGTCTCCTGTTTCAAACTCCCCAGCCAGCCCCAGGTGTCCAGCCTCCCCCACCCCCACATTTGTTCTCACCTCCACCCTGGGCTGCAGAACAATGGACTTCTGAGCCCCACCAGGTCTATGGCCACTTCTCCCTGAGAGGCTCTCTTTTCTCTCTGCCTGTCAAACTCCTACTCATCCTTCAGGACCCAGCCCAAACACCCTCTTGTCTGGAAGCTGCCTTCAGCAGAGGCGGCCTGTTGCTGTTCAGGCTCCAAGCATGCTGTACCTCGGGGCACCTCCTCCCGCTGTCCAGTGGCTCCTGCAGTGACTGCCCAGTGCCTGTCACTGAAGCTGCTCTAGGGAGAAGTGCCAGGGGTGACACAGTGTTGGGTCAGCAAGAGCCCAGTGAACAGTGGGTGAGTGGGAGAGGGGTCCAGGGCCACATCCAGGAGGGGAAGTGTCCACCAGGAGCCAGCAGGACACACCTCCCTCCCCTCTTTTTCTGGGGATAAAATTTGAGCTCCAGAAAGAGTGCCATGAAATGTCCCTCCCCTCACCTCCCTCCCCTCTTTTTCTGGGGATAAAATTTGAGCTCCAGAAAGAGTGCCATGAAATGTCCCTCCCCTCCATCTCCCCAGACCCTCCCCATTCCTCCAGCCCAGGTGAGAGCTGCTCTGACAGACTTTGCTCCACCCCCTCTCCTTCCCCAAACACAGAGCAGAAGCTCACCTGAGACCTGGACAGTTGTACTCAAACGCCTACGGGACACACTCAGCTCCTCACCAGCAGCGATGGTGCTGACGGCCGCCTCCCTCACCTGTGGGAAGGGCCACGCCCTCGTGCACAGGGCCACCCTGACCCTCAGCCTCTTCTTCCTCTGCTTCTACTCAGCCGGCTTGGCAGGTAGGATTGTGAGCTTTCTTCCAAGTGCTGGGAGGGGGAGGGAAGAGGAAGGAGGGAGGGGAGCAGAGGCAGGACTTCTGGGCCAGAACAGTCCTCCACAAGGAAAGAGGAAATGGGGGTGTCTTACTTGTCCCTACCACCAAGATCACATACTTAGCTCTCATGTAGGATGGCAGCGGCCAGCTGGGTTGGCCTAAGAGGAAGGGAGCAGTTTTCAGACTCTTCCCCATGTGGGGGTGGGAGGCAAATGGACTCAAGGGGCTTCTGTCATCTGCAGCTGCCTCTGGCTGCTTCTCCCTGACAAGCTGGGGGGTGGTCCCCCCATCTCCTTCCCTTCCCTCTGTCCTGACCTCCCTATTCCCCTGCACCCTCATCCACCTCAGCCCCAGAAATGACCCCGTTTGGTCCATCCCCCCTCCCTGGGAAATGTGGTGGGAGACAACCCTACCTCACCTCACCCTGCCTCACCTCAGGAATCCCCTGCCTCTCTCCCAGGCTGGGCTCTGCCCCTGAGGGGCCTGGGCTGCACTCCTGCCCGGTCTTGCCTCAGCCTAGTTCTTCTTCTGCAGCCCCCTCAGCGTGCAGCCCAGCCTCTTCAGCCTGGTCACCCTCTCTGCTCCTCTCTCCCAGCTCCTGCCAGGAACTCCCAGGCGGTGGAGCAGCTCAAGGCCACTGGCCGCCACACTGCCTCCCTGTGTGACCTTGGCCAAATCGCTCAGCCCCTCTCTCTGTTCCTCTGCTGTGATTTGTTCGTTGATTGTTGAGTGTGAGCAGATTCCTACTCATGGGACACCGATAGGACAGAGCAGAACAGCCCCACCGGTTTTTTCAGACTGTCGTCTTTATACCAAATACTCATCTTCCTGCCTGAGAGCTGCTGTGGATTCAGACTGCTGACCTCAGGGTTCCAGCTGAGCATTCTAACCGCTGTGCTACTGGGCTCCTCAGAGCAGGGATCATCAGAGAGATTAGTTTTAGTGTGGTGGCCTCGGCCACAGGGCGCTGCACTCCTCTCTGGCAGTTCAAACCCACCAACTGCTTAAAGGGACAGAAATGGGCAATCGCCTCCCAAGATTTACAGCCCCAGAAATCCGAGGCTGTGGTGGTCAGTTATGATCTGGGTCCAACCCAACGGCAACGTGTTGAGCTATGAATGACAAGAGTACTGCCTTCCAAAATATAAATGCTATTGTTAGGTACTGCCGACTCCCGGAACACAGCAGAGCGAAGTCAGGTCCCCAGGCTGGTCCCTCTCCCGGTCCACCTCCCTCCTCCCTCCATGCTCACAGGTGCATGAGGTCAGCGTGTCAGCCATTGTGGTGTCCTGTCCACTTTCTTTCTAACATCTCCCCTCTGGCTGAGGGTGTTATTTCTTTCTGTTGACCTCCCAGGATCCAGTTTGTGTTAGACTGGACATAACAAAGATTGAGCATATTTAAAGGCCCTGGATGGCTGGGTCTCCCAGCAGCCTCTACATGAAAGAGGCCTCTGATGAAGGAGGGGTTGTGTTTGGGCACCCTGACCCACAAGGACCTTTGCATTACAGAAGGGACACTGCCCAGCTTGATGCCACGCCCACATTTGACCACTTGGTTAGCGATATGTGATTACAGGGTTTTTGTCATCGGTCAGTTTGATCGTTTAGAGGTCAGAAGTTGCCCTGCCAAAGGCACACCATTCAAATCCACCAACTGCTTCACGAGAAAGATAGGCCGTCTCCTCCCGCATGATTAACTGCCTCTGAAAACCTGCTGGAGGGTCAGCTATGGGCTGATTCTGACTCGAAGACACACAAGTTTTGAGAAGCAAGCTGTCAGGCCTTCCTTCCTAGTCCCACTTGTTCTGGAAGCTTCGCTGGAACCTGTTCAGCATTCTAGCAACATGCCAGCCTCCTGGGCACTTGGGGAACACAGGGGCCAAGAATCGAACTGAGGGAATGAAGTTGATGCAGAAATTGCTAACAATCTTCAGCTGAGCCGTTTGGCTGAAACCATATACAGATGCTGAGGTCAGACGATCTTTGACCTGTGAGAACAGCGGCCTTGTATGACTTACCTGGTGTACTTGGGTGACCTCAGTCCATTTTAAATGCACAGGAAACCGGCATATGACTGAGTGGCCCATGGGGTCCCCTACTGCATCTTTATGGAATCAGATGAGCAGCATGGGCCCCTGGGGAGCCTCTGAGTGGCTTTGAACTGCCAACCTCCTGATTCACAACCCAACGTTTGACCACTGTGCCATTAAGACTCTCTACGCTACTAATCCAATTAGCTGGGGTTTTTTCCATTCACTTCCTCCAGAGAGAAATCATGTATATGGAGCAAAATGCAAACAAGAGGCAAGGAAGTCATTCAGGTTAGAAGGAAAATTCAAATGTGGAGGAGTCAATTTCTCCAAAGCAAATAAACCCAAGCAGTAAGCTATTTGGTGGTAAATAATTTACAGTCACAGATTGCATCGCAGCAATTACAGGATGTCAGAGTGGTCTGGGCTTGAACGGCTTGAAACCAGTCTCATGACTTGGTCTAAGCAAGAAATTTCTTCCTAATGTGTCTGGCCAGGTGACTAGGGCCTTTGAAGGACAGGCTGACTTTCACAGCACCCTGGGGAATTTTCAGACCCTCTTGGTCGCGTCCAGAAAGATGCTGCAAAACTCATTTCCCGGACTGGGTCCTTAGATTAAAACCAGCAGCAGGGAGTCGATTCTGACTCCTGGTGACTCCTGCGTGTCCGAGATGTGCACTCTGAGAGGATGCAGGGACCGATGCTTTGTAGCCGACCACCAGCCCTTTCCTCCAAGGTGCTTCTGTGTGGACTTGAGCCATCAGTGTTTTGGTCAGTGGCCGAGTGTCTTAACTATAATGCACTGCTCAGGGTCTCCAGCACTGTGACTTGGAATCAGCTCCTCGAACTGGCTCCAATTCATAGCAAACCCATGTCCAGCTGAACCAAGCCCTGCCTGATCCAGCCCTCGCCACCTCTCCTGTGCCAATCCAGCTCCTGGTCTCCCTCTCTTCCACTGACCCTCCACCTTTCTAAGCACCATGTCCTTCACCAGGGCCTGGCTTCCCCTGATAACATACCCCAAGTCCATGAGACAAATTACCATCCTTGCTTCTAAGGAGCAGTCTTTTGTCTTTCATGGTTTCTTGTTCTTTGAGGGAAAGATTACAAATTATACTGGTTTCATTCAATCATTCATGCACCTTTTGTTTTATAACATTACCAATTGATTAATGCTATTAATTACAATGTTTCCTCAAACTCTTATTGTATATTGCCCTTACTAAGATACATTTTTGTTGCATTTCTTCCAAGACAGATGTGTTTATTCTCTCAGCAATCTATGGTATAATTCAGTACTTTTGGTCAATTTCACAATTCAAAGGCATCAATTCTTTGTGCTTCCTTATTTACCATCCAGTTTTCATGTTCATATGAAGCACTTGACAGCACGATGGCCTGGGTCAGGCGCATCTTAAGTCTATAAACTGGCATCCTTACTCTCTAGCTCTTTAATAAACCCTTGGACACAGATTTGCCCACTGCAAGGTGTCTTTTGATGACTGCTGCCTCCCTGGATGTGGATTACAGATCCAAGTAAAGTGGAGCCCCAACAACTGCCGCCCTTTCTTTCTGGTTTATCATGATGCTGCTTATTGGCCCACTGGTGCGGAGGTTTATGTTAGAGTGTAATCCATTCTGAGGGCGACTAGTGAGATCACCACTGTGTGAGAGAACTTCCTCTGCTCATAGAAATGCTCCATTTCTCTATTTCTCCATGTTCCTTGGTTCCTAAACAAAAAGCCATTGGTTCTGATCCACCCACCAGCTCCTTTGGAGAGAAGATCTACTTATTTTCGGCCATAAAGTTTATAGCTGGGAAACTCTCTGAGAGAGGCCAGCTCTCTGTCACCTGTGGTCGCTAGGAGCTGGAACTGACTTGTGGACAACAATAACATGTGACGCTTCCTCTCTCGGGCCCTCGCTTCCAAGACAACAAAGAGGAGAAACAATGGTCGTGCAAAAACGGCCACGGCCAAGTGCAGCAAAGACTACACCGACCGCACCCGCTGCACCCAAAGACAAGGCAGTAGAAGATTGAAGTTCGAAAGACACCAGAGGCAGCTGCCATCAGGGACCGTCCCAAAGCCAGTGTCTTCAACTCATCTGTGTTCCCAAAGCTCCGTGTGAAACGGCGCCGTGTGAGAGTTGTGCCGTTCACAGCAAGGAGGTGAGGGGCGTTCTCGAGAAGCCCGGAAGCATGGACACCCCACTCAGGGTTAGACCTGTGGGTGCTGCCCCACCACCACCCGCAAAGCCCACGGCAGGACCTGATTCCTTAAAGGCCGAAAAGAAAACTCACTGAAAAGAAAATGAAAGTTGTGCGTGACCATTGTTGTTAGGTGTCATCTAGATGACTATGACCATAGGGACCTTATAACAGATGAGAACCCTGCCCTGTACTGTGCCATCCTCGTACTCTCCAGTGTCCTTGAACCCTTGTAACAGTCACTGTCAATCTGTCTCGTTGGCTGGGACAGGTCTTCCTTTCTGACCCTCCTCCGCATTTCCCAGCTCGCTGCCTTTTTCCAAGGACTGGCCCCCACCTGACAAGTGAGGACTTGAAATGTGGCTAATGTGACCGAGTCGCCTAATCTGAATACATCTGAACAGCAGCAGATGGTGAGTGTCCTCTGGGGTGGACAGTGTGCGCCCACATGGGCCCCTTCTCAGCGTTGGGGGAGCAGAGGATGCCCTGTGCGCTCATGTTTACCTGCACAACCCCACCTGCAAGCACTCATGGACCTCGAAGGTTCTCACCGACGCTCCCATCTCCACCCTCTTCTCTGTGAGCGAGGCCGGATGCCCACGCCGTCCACACTTGCTCATCACCGTGTGTCTGGTTAATCAGATCCGGCACCATCGAGTCAGCCCAGATTCACGGCGCCCCTCCGTCTGGTTTCTGAGGTCGTAAATCCACCATACAAGGGCGAACTGCTTCGTCATTCTTTCACGGAGCGGTGGGGCAGGGCTGGGATTCAAGCCACTGACCTCTCAGTTAGCAGCCCAACAGGTAAGGCACTAGGCCAGCCTCGTGGCTGGGAGAAATGACGCTCAGCTTAGGTTTCAGTGTGTGTTTGTGCAAGTGTCTGCAGGGAACCAGAGACTCTTAGGTGAACGTGCAACATTGTTAGGAGGGTGTGTTACTATATACTGGAAAAGCCGCTATACGTGAGCAACCCGGCACGCCCTAGCTCCCAGAAGTGCAGAGAAAAAGTGGCCCTGAGTGAGAGTAGGGGCTCCATTTCTGTTAAATAAACCTCAATGCACTGTCAGGAGGGGTCCTGGCTGCATAGTGGATGGGTTTGCTATGGCAAGTTCAGCCGTGTGAGGCTCTCCACAGGGGAAAGTCTCCCTAGAGACTTCTTGTTGTTGTTACGTGCTGTCAAGTTGAGCTCGACTCACAGCGACTCGGTGAACAACAGATCTGACCTCTGACCTACCGTGTGCCGACCTCACCGTCTCTGACACACCTGAACCCATCGCTGCAGGCCCTGTGTCAGCCCACGTGGCTGAGGGCCTCCTCTCATTTGCTGACCCTCCACCTTCCCAAGACTCACGGCTCTGGAAAGCCTGGGAGAGGCTGACGGAGTCAGAAGCAACTCAGCGGCGGGGAGCTCTTGTCTTGTTTATATACCTGGAATCAAACAACCAGTTGCAGCCGAGTCCACCCCAATTCATGAGGTGACATAAGTGTCAGAGCAAAACGACTCAGCGCAGGGTTTCAGTGGCTGCTTTTCCACCAGGAAACCTCCAGGCTGTTCTTCCGAGGAACCTTCAGTAAAACCACAGGCCAGGCCCACTGCTGTTGAGTTGATTCTGGCTCATAACGATGTGGGACCCGGTGGGACTGATCACAGGGGTAAAAGGCTACAAGCCTTTACAGAACAGGTGATCTTACCTTTCTCCCGCGGAGCGGCTGGTGGGTTTGAACTCCTTTGGTTAAGAGCCCACTAACCTACCAGGGCCCCACGAGGTGGGTTTGGAGGGCTGACAGCTCTAACCTTTCCACGAGCCACCTGGGCACACCTACCATTCACATCGCCACAGACTCCCGCAGCAATGCTGGAACTTCCTGTAAACACTGCCGATTGCAGAGAAGAGCTCGGAAGCTTGAAAGGATCTTCCCTGACATGGTCCCCGTCTTGTCTTCCAGACTCTGGCACCAACACCTCGGCCTTGCCTGGCCATCACCCGGACACCACCCGGACCCTGGAGCAGTGCCACAGTAAGACGTCCTGCCCACTCCCTAGACCTCAGCTCATCAGAGAGGCCTGGCCTCCTGTATTGTCAGGGGGCTGGTGTCGGTGGCCCAGTGTCTGCTGGCCCGTCTGTGCAGGCTGCGTGTCATTCACGGCCCCAGGATGTTTGCAGAGCCGGTTAGGAGGACAGCTTGACCTCACCTGCCCCGGGGAGTCATCACTGACAGGTGCTCAGGGCTCAAATCAGGGCTCGAACCAGCTCATCCCGGCCCACACCTGCTGAGAATTTGCATTTCCACCCCACGTACAAGGAATCCAAAGGAGAGTCCTGACAGTGTAGTACATTAGTGGTGTTGGGCTGCTGACCAAAAGGTCAGCAGTTCAAGCTGTCCAGTCTCTTGGTAGGATAAAGGCGAGTCAGTCTCCTTCCATGAGGATTTCCAGGAAACGGGGTGTGGGGGGGGGCGAGGCAGCTCTGTGCTCAGCTCTGAGTCAGAATCTGCATTTTGACAAGCTCCCCAGGTGAGCGTCCTTGCTCTCAGGTGACCCTTGTAAGCCCCTCATGATTCTTGTCTGTCCTTAATACAACACCCATCCCTTCCCCACACATCATCACTCGGGAAACCACTAAACTACAGATTCTAACTCTGTACAGGTGGAAACACAAATTCTCAGCAAGATTAAGTGGGAATGAGCCAGTGCATAGCTCTGCTTTGGGGCCAGTTGGTCCAGACTTAGGCGTCTCCTTGAGGAGATCTTGTGCACGAGGGTTTGAATGGCCACGTTTTCAGAAGTAAATGCCAGCCCTTTCTTCCAAGACACCTTTGGGTAAACTCAACCACCTTTCAGTCGGCAGCCCAGCACTTAACTGCAAGCATGGGTGGCTATCGCTGGTCATTTGCTGAAAGGTTGGTGGTTCAAATCCACCTAGTGGTACTGTAAGAGTCCAGTGGAGAGCGGCATCTGTGAGAGGGCAGCCGAGAGCCCCCAGAGACACTCCTACTGTGAAGCCCACGGGGGTGGGGGGCTGGAATTGTCAGCGGCAGCTTTCATTTTTAGGGACCGTGAACTCCCACGTCATCACAGCTGGTGATATATTTTCCAAATAAGAGCTCTGGTGGCGCTACGGGCTAAGTGCTGGGCTGCTAACTGGTCAGTGGTTTGAACCACCAGTCGCTGTGAAGGACAAGGACATGGCAGTGGACTCCCTCCAGAGGACAGCCATGGGTCCCGTGGGCAGTTCCAGCCTGTCCTGCTGGGTCGCTGTGAGTTGGTGTGTTGGGGGGGGGGGATAGCATTAGATAAGGGACCAGTGCTGACCTCATGTTTCTCCTGTCCCCTAGACGTGGACTACTGCCCGCTGGCTGCCCGGTGCTGCCGTGCGGGCGTGGACGAGTCAGGCTGGATCGCGGCCGCCGTGGGCTGGGGCCTGTGGTTCCTCACACTCATCTTGCTCTGCGTGACGAAGCTGATGACGTTGTCGCCGGATGAGCCCAAGAGCCTGCCAGCCTGAGCCCAGCTGAGGCCGACGGGGACGGCCGGGCCAACGTGCACCTGCTGGGCCGAGTCCTGCGACTCTAAGCTCAGTGACTTTTACCCAAGAAGGAAGAAGGTGGGCCAGGGCATGTCCTTCTGGGACTGGCCACCTGAGGATGTCCAGGGGCCCAGGAAATGCCCAGAATCACACTTATGACCCTCCCACCAAAGTTGGGTTCCTTATTTCCACCAAGGTAGATACTGTGGTTTTCAAACAGCAGAGTCACCCCTCAACCTCCACCTTCCTCGCCCAGATCCAACCATTCACACCACTTGTTCTTTCCTCCAGCCGTCTTCCCACCCCTGAGCCCAAGCTCACCACTGGCACTCCCTCAATACAGCTTCCAAGATTGTTTCTAGAATGTTCTGTTCTTTGGTGTCTCTGATGTCTTCATTTCTAGCCCATCCCTCCCCATGGCAACAGTCACTACTGACCACTTCTGAGTAAGTCTCCTCCCTGGCGCAGTTCCCTGGACAAGGCCACACCTCCTCATGGCAGCCATGACTCCTGTCCACTCCTGTAGTGACTACACAGGTTCTCCTGGTGCAGTCCCCTGGACAAGGCTACCCTCCTTGTGGCAATGATTCCTGTAGTGACCAAACAGTGAGGTCCCCCACCGCAGTCCCATGGATGAGGCCATCCTCCTCGTGGTGGCCATGACTCCTGTCCACTCCTGTAGTGACCACAGTGAGGTCCGCCCTGGTGCAGTCCCCTGGACGAGGCCACCCTCTTTCCAGGTGGGCCTTCTTGCTGCCATTCCCACTCTGCCTTCCAGGCCCTAGTCCAGCTCAAGGATCCTCATGGAGTCGTCTTTGTTAGTCTTCAGGCAACTGGAGCCCGAATAGAAGCTCACCCAGTGTCACAGCCCTGCCCGAGCGGCAGCAGTTGTGAATGTGCTTCACCAGCTCCTGAAACGTGGAGGCTCTTCACAGGTGTCTGCTAACTGATGAACAGATGGGTGGGTAGGGGGTGGGTGAGTGGGTGGGTGGACAGATGATAGATGAATATATGAGAGAATGGGTGGGTGGAAGGATAGATTAAAAGCTGGATGGTTAGCTGGGTAGGTAAGTGGATAGATAGTGGATGAATTTATGAATAGATATGAGGTGAATGGGCAGATGGACAGAAAGATGAGTGGTGAATGAATGAATGGATGGTTGAGTAGATAGGTGGGTGGACAAATGAATAGTTGGGTAGGTGGGTTGGGTTCAGTGGATGGATGGATGGGTGGGTGGGTGGATGGATGGA